>NC_079227.1:38445281-38452781 GCF_029633865.1 Lampris incognitus
TTACAGGTGTATTACAAGCCGACAGGTACCCCAGAGGTACCTGCTCTGCTCAGGGTCGCCCTTAACGTTGCGAATGTCGGCGTTTGCGCATGCGTATTGCGTCGCTTAAGGCGAAATCAATGGCTGAGGAAAGGCACCGCTTATGGCGGGAGTGCGAGCCAATCAGAGCCACCAAGGGCATGTCACGTCCCGCTACGTCACGGCACGTCGGGTCGCGCGCCTCACGGAGGGACTCGTGGAGGAAGACGGGCGACTTCATCTCCAGTGAAGGGAAGCCATTGATTTGGCGCGTGGATGCTCGTGGCGGTGTTAATGAGTCAGTAAAGGTGTTCTGCCTGTAGCGTGGCTGTGTCCGTCATCTCTTCACGGTCAGCGGCGCTGCGAGCCTCCCTTGCCTGAACGCCTTCGTTTGTGCGCATGCGTTGGGGTCGGCTCATAGCCAGGCTTTGCTATGGATGCCGTCCTGCATCGGACAACCTCCACTGAAACGCCCCCCCCCCCCGTCAGCTGCACCCACGCGTCATGCCACGTTATTAACAGCTCTTTATACAATGCTCCCCCCTTCTCCTGCCCAGCTGTACCCGGCCAATCACCCCACTCTTCCGAGCCGTCCCGGTCTCTCCTCCGCCCCCTCTGCTGATCCGGGGAGGGCTGCAGACTACCACGTGCCTCCTCCCATACACGTGGAGTCGCCAGCCGCTTCTTTTCGCCTGACAGTGGGGGGTTTCACCAGGGGGACATAGCGCGTGGGAGGATCACGTTATCCCCACCCCCCACCCCCCCGAACAGGCGCCCCGACCGACCAGAGGAGGCGCTAATGCAGCGATCAGGACACATACTAGGCTTCCCACCCGCAGATACGGCCCACTGTGTCTGTAGGGACGCCCGACCAAGCCGGAGGTAACGCAGGGACTCGAACTAGGGTGACCAGACGTCCCGGTTTGTCCGGGATTGTCCCGGTATCAAGGTGGGTGTCCCGAGTCCCGGCTACTCCAGCCAGTCTTTTTTTGGTGGGAGGGGATAAAAACCCTCCAACGTATCATGTCCGGCGAGACAGACAAGCTTGTGAGCGCGCGCGGTACACTTTTTTAGGGTCCCGGTTTGGGGTTTGGAAGATCTGGTCACCCTAATTCGAAGTGACATTCCGTTGCCTACCAACTTCCGTGTTGGTAGGCAACGGAATGGGCCGCTGCGCTACCCGGACGCCCCCATACAGATGTTGCGTCGATACTTCTTGTTCTTTTTACGAAGCTGTACAGATGTGGAGTCCACAGAGGCGTGCCGCCGTGCTTACATGCAGCTGTGCAGCTGAGCTGGCGCGTGTAGCTGCAGCGGATGCTGCCATGCATGCTTTGCAGCCAGTCCCATTTACTCTGCTTTTGCCACTTGTTGTTTTCTGAGATACTGGCTGACTGGGAACGACATGGGGGCATGATGGGTCACACCTGGCTTCCCAACTCACGCGTCGTTGTGTTTCACCCGCAGTCCCGCCGTGTGTTCCTCAGGCTGGCTCACGCCATGATGCCACATTGTCTTTTCGTTGACTGGCAACTCATCTCCCACTAATACGCCACAAACAGCCCTGCAAGTTGTCAACCAGTCTGAAGTTTACAGATGTGTGCAAGTCGTCTCGCTTTGTCTTCCATGTCTACAAATCAGTGCAACTACTTATAATTCATATTTACTGTTCACTTTCACTACACAGCGTTTGTGATTATGTTGATTCTCTTTTTAACATGGTGATCGGCGGTTCGAATCCCCAGGTTACCACTGGCTGGGTCAGACATCCCTACACACACAATTGGCCTGGTCTGCGGTTGGGAAGCTGGATGTGGGTATATGTCCTGGTCGCTGCACCAGCGCCTCCTCTGGTCTGTCGGGGCACCTGCTCAAGGGGGAGGGGGAACTGGAGGGAGGGGAAGTGTGATCCTCCCACGTGCTACGTCCCCCTGGTGAAACTCCTCATTGCCAGGTAAAAAGAAGCGGCTAGCGAGGAGGCTTGTGGTAGTCTGGGTGGTAGTGAAGAGTTGCCAGATGGCTGGACAACCACTGCAGAAATAGTGAGGGAGACAGCTAGGAAGGTACTTGGTGTGTCATCAGGACAGAGGAAGGAAGACAAGGAGACTTGGTGGTGGGATGAGGAAGTACAGCAAAGTATACAGAGGAAGAGGTTGGCAAAGAAGAAGTGGGATAGTCAGAGAGATGAAGAAAGTAGACAGGAGTACAAGGGGATGCAGCGTAAAGCAAAGAGAGAGGTGGCAAAGGCAAAGGAAAAGGAGTATGGTGAGTTGTAAGAGAGGTTAGACACCAAGGAAGGAGAAAAGGACTTGTACCGATTGGCTAGACAGAGGGACCAAGCTGCAAAGGATGTGCAGCAAGTTAGGGCGATCAAGGATAGAGATGGAAATGTGCTGACAAGCGAGGAGAGTGTGCTGAGAAGGAGGAAGGAATACTTTGAGGGGCTGATGAATGAAGAAAATGAGAGAGAGAGAGAGAGAGAGAGAGAGAGAGAGAGAGAGAGAGAAGGTTGGATGATGTAGGGATGGTGAATCAGGAAGTTCAGCGGATTAGCAAGGAGGAAGTGAGGGCAGCTATGAAGAGGATGAAGAGTGGAAAGGCAGTTGGTCCTGATGACATACCTGTGGAGGCATGGAGGTGTTTAGGAGAGATGGCAGTGGGGTTTCTAACTAGATTGTTTAACACAATCCTGGAAAGTGAGAGGATGCCTGAGGAGTGGAGAAGAAGCATACTGGTACCGATTTTCAAGAACAAGGGTGATGTGCAGAACTGTAGCAACTACAGAGGTATAAAGTATAGAGAAGGCCAGAAAGAGTTGCATTGTGTCTTTGTTTAGAGAAAGCTTATGACAGGGTGCCGAGAGAGGAGGTGTGGTATTGTATGAGAAAGTCGGGAGTTGCAGAGAAGTATGTAGGAGTGGTGCAGGATACCTATGAGGGCAGTGTGACAGTGGTGAGGTGTGTGGTTGGAATGACAGATGGGTTCAAGGTGGAGTCGGGATTACATCAAGGATCGGCTCTGAACCCTTTCTTGTTTGCAATGGTGATGGACAGGTTGATAGATGAGATTGGACAGGAGTCTCCGTGGACGATGATGTTTGCGGATGACATTGTGATCTGTAGCGAGAGTAGGAAGCAGGCGGAGGAGAGCCTGGAGAGGTGGAGGTATGCACTGGAGAGAAGAGGGATGAAAGTCAGTAGGAGCAAGACGGAATACCTATGTGTGAATGAGAGGGAGGACAGTGGAATGGTCAGGATGCAAGGAGTGGAGGTGATGAAGGTGGATGAGTTTAATGGGGAGTGCAGAAGAGAGGTGAAGAAGAGAGTGCAGGCAGGGTGGAGTGGGTGGAGAAGAGTGTCAGGAGTGATTTGCGACAGAGGGGTATCAGCAAGAGTTAAAGGGAAAGTTTACAAGATGGTTGTGAGACCAGCTATGTTGTATGGTTTGGAGACAGTGGCACTGATGAAAAGACAGGAGGAGGAGCTGGAGGTGGCAGAGATGAAGATGATAAGATTTTCACTGGGAGTAACGAAGAAGGACAGGATTAGGAAGGAGTATATTAGAGGGACAGCTCAGGTTGGACGGGTTGGAGACAAAGCAAGAGAGGCAAGATGGAGATGGCTTGGACATGTGTGGAGGAGAGATGCTGGGTATACTGGGAGAAGGATGCTGAATATGGAGCTGCCAGGGAAGAGGAGAAGAGGAAGGCCAAAGAGGAGGTTTATGGATGTGGTGAGGGAGGACATGCAGGTGGCTGGTGTGGCAGAGGAAGATGCAGAGGACAGGAAGAGATGGAATCGGATGATCCGCTGTGGCGCCCCCTAACGGGAGCAGCTGAAAGAGGAGAAAGAGAGGAGGTACAGCAGGTAGTATATGGGTAGCGGTTCAGTCTCTCTCTGAGTAACTGTTGTGTTAATCGGTTCAGAGCATCGGTGAAGTAACACATGAGGTTTCAGGTCTACACTTCCTGCAGCTGACACTGTACTCAAATGGCCTCCACAGTCACCAGATCTCAATCCAATAGAGCACCTTTGGGATGTGGTGGACCGGGAGATTCGCATCATGGATGTGACACTCGTACCAGTGGCCGCCATGTGACGAGCCCTCCATACAATAGCTGGCTCACAGTCAGCCTCTCCATATTACAGTTGCGCTGCTCCATCTGTGGTGGCATAAGACGCCAATTGTGCGTCGGGCCGAGCCCGTCGACAACAGCGTGAACAGCCGCCACAAAAGCTCTAAAGTCCCCAGAACACTGCACACGTTTCAGAAGGCCCCGGCATTAATAAGCCTCATCTGAATGTTTCGCATTTTTTAGGAACGTTTCTCGTCCACCTCCGCAAACTCAGACGAGGAAGCGGCTCGGCTATAGGGACGTCTTCACATAATGCGGCCTGTTTTCCTCCCGCGGCGCCCACGGCCACAAAAATGTTTGCACACTGTGCCGAAGTGGCGAATGAAAAAGAAAGAAAGGGCCCTCTGCCTCGTGAGTGGCTGGCGAGATGAGTGTGTGTTGTGTGTGTGTGTGTGTGTGTGTGTGTGTGTGCTGTGAAAACGGGGTGAGGGGTAGAAGTGTGGGATGGGGTGAGAGGGGGAGGTAGAGGAGGGTTGCTGACAAGGCCTGTGGGAAGTGACGGCCAAATGTGCACCGCGCCCACACGCGGCTTTTATTTCAGTGTTCGATCCAATCACCCGGGACCCGAAACTAGAGGGGGGGAGGGGGGCAAACTGGGGGGAGGGGGGGGGGGCTATAGCTTCCACATAATGAGATCAATGAAGCAATGTGCCGCCGCATCGCTTGGTGTGCGTTACATAAGTCCTGTGTGAGTCCGTGTTGTGGGGTTTGTGTTTCTGTCACGCCGACACTGGCCCTCGTCACCACCACATCTTCGTCTTCCTCCTTCACACGTCTTCCTCTGCCCTGTTCCTATGGGCGGACGCCACACACAGAAGGACGAGAGTGAGACGACTGGTCTCCTGTCTCCTGTCTCCTGGACAGCACCGCCCATCATGACTCCACAGCCTTCCACACACACAGCAACCCAACACACCTCCTGGACTGGCCCTGCACCATCAGCACACACGTCAGCCTACCATGCACTCTATTTATCCACTCTATTTATCCACTCTATTTATCCGCTCTATTTATCCACTCTATTTATCCACTCTATTTATCCGCTCTATTTACCCACTCTATTTATCCACTCTATTTATCCACTCTATTTATCCACTCTATTTATCCACTCTATTTATCCACTCTATTTATCCACTCTATTTATCCACTCTATTTATCCGCTCTATTTACCCACTCTATTTATCCACTCTATTTATCCGCTCTATTTATCCGCTCGATTTATCCACTCTATTTATCCGCTCTATTTACCCACTCTATTATCCACTCTATTTATCCGCTCTATTTATCCACTCTCTTTATCCACTCGATTTATCCACTCGATTTATCCACTCTATTTACCCACTCTATTTATCACTCTATTTATCCACTCTATTTATCCACTCTATTTATCCACTCTATTTACCCACTCGATTTACCCGCTCTATTTATCCACTCTATTTATCCACTCTATTTATCCACTCTATTTATCCACTCGATTTATCCACTCTATTTACCCACTCTATTTACCCACTCGATTTATCCACTCTATTTATCCACTCTATTTATCCACTCTATTTATCCACTCTATTTACCCACTCTATTTATCCACTCTATTTACCCACTCTATTTACCCACTCGATTTACCCGCTCTATTTATCCGCTCTATTTATCCGCTCTATTTATCCACTCTATTTACCCACTCTATTTATCCACTCTATTTATCCACTCTATTTATTCACTGTTTTATTCACTGTTTTATTCACTCTATTTATCCACTGTTTTTAATCACTCTATTTATCCACTGTTTTTATTCACTCTATTTATTCACTCTATTTATTCACTGTTTTTATTCACTGTTTTATTCACTCTATTTATCCACTGTTTTTATTCACTCTATTTATCCACTGTTTTTATTCACTCTATTTATCCACTGTTTTTAATCACACTATTTAGCCACTGTTTTTATCACTCTATTTATCCACTGTTTTTAATCACACTATTTAGCCACTGTTTTTATTCACTCTATTTAGCCACTGTTTTTATTCACTCTATTTATCCACTGTTTTTATTCACTCTATTTATCCACTGTTTTTATTCACTCTATTTTATCCACTGTTTTTATTCACTCTATTTATCCACTGTTTTTAATCACACTATTTAGCCACTGTTTTTATTCACTAGATTTATTCACTATATTTATTCAGTGTATTTATTCACTATATTTAGTCAGTGTTTTTATTCACTATATTTATTCAGTGTATTTATTCAGTGTATTTATTCACTATATTCATTCAGTGTATTTATTCACTCTATTTATCCACTGTTTTTATTCACTCTATATATTCACTGTTTTTGTTCACTATATTTATTCACTCTATTTATCCACTGTTTTTATTCACTCTATTTATCCACTGTTTTTATTCACTCTACTTATCCACTATATTTATTCACACTATTTATCCACTGTTTTTATTCACTAGATTTATTCACTGTATTTATTCACTATATTTATTCAGTTTATTTATTCACTGTATTTATTCACTACATTTATCCACTGTTTTTATTCAGTGTATTTATTCACTATATTTATTCAATGTCTTTATTCACTATATTGATTCAGTGTATTTATTCAGTGTATTTACTCACTATATTCATTAAGTGTATTTATTCACTCTATTTATCCCGTTTTTATTCACTATATTTATTCACTGTATTTATTCAGTGTATTTATTTACTATATTTATTCACTGTATTTATTCACTATTCACTGTATTTATTCACTATATTTATTCAGTGTATTTATTCACTGTATTTATTCAGTGTATTTATTTACTATATTTATTCACTGTATTTATTCACTATTCACTGTATTTATTCACTATATTTATTCAGTGTATTTGTTGCTCTGTGAAGTTTTATGTTTTCCAGCTTTACAGTGTGTGTGTGTGTGTGTGTGTGTGTGTGTGTGTGTGTGTGTGTGTGTGTGTACACAGTGAAAGCTGTCATCAAGTTAAGAGTGAGAATGTTACAGAGGAATACGTGATGTGTTTCTCACAAAGCAAATGTATTTCCTGTCTGTCCAGGCGGCTCTGTCTGCACACCGCCAAAGACCCACAAACTAACACTGAATCCCACTGCTGCTGAAGGTACACCCCAGAGACACCCCGCAAACACCCCACAGACACCCCACAAACACCCCACAGACACCCCACAGACACCCCACAAACACCCCAGAGACACCCCGCAAACACCCCAGAGACACCCCACAAACACCACAGAGACACCCCACAAATACCCCACAAACACCACAAACACCCATCAGACACCCCACAAACACCACAGAGACACCCCACAAACACCACATAGAC
>NC_079227.1:38457781-38505281 GCF_029633865.1 Lampris incognitus
CGCAGTTGCTGCAGATTTGTCGGCTGCACATCCATGATGCGAATCTCCCGGTCCACCACATCCCAAAGGTGCTCTATTGGATTGAGATCTGGTGACTGTGGAGGCCATTTGAGTACAGTGAACTCATTGTCATGTTCAAGAAACCAGTCTGAGATGATTCGAGCTTTATGACATGGCGCGTTATCCTGCTGGAAGTAGCCATCAGAAGATGGGAACACTGTGGTCAGAAAGGGATGGACATGGTCAGCAACAATACTCAGGTAGGCTGTGGTGTTGACACAATGCTCAATTGGTACTAATGGGCCCAAAGTGTGCCAAGAAAATATCCCCCACACCATTACACCACCACCACCAGCCTGAACCGTTGATACAAGGCAGGATGGATCCATGCTTTCATGTTGCTGACGCCAAATTCTGACCCTACCATCCAAATGTCGCAGCAGAAATCGAGACTCATCAGACCAGGCAACGTTTTTCCAATCTTCTATTGTCCAATTTTGGTGAGCCTGTGCGAATTGTAGCCTCACTTTCCTGTTCTTAGCTGACAGGAGTGGCACCCGGTGTGGTCTTCTGCTGCTGTAGCCCATCTGCCTCAAGGTTCGACGTGTTGTGCGTTCAGAGATGCTCTTCTGCATACCTCGGTTGTAATGAGTGGTTATTTGAGTTACTGTTGCCTTTCTATCAGCTCGAACCAGTCTGGCCATTCTCCTCTGACCTCTGGCATCAACAAGGCATTTTCGCCCACAGAACTGCCGCTCACTGGATATTTTCTCTTTTTCGGACCATTCTCTGTAAACCCTAGAGATGGTTGTGCGTGAAAATCCCAGTAGATCAGCAGTTTCTGAAATACTCAGACCAGCCCGTCTGGCTCCAACAACCATGCCACGTTCAAAGTCACTTAAATCACCTTTCTTCCCCATTCTGATGCTCGGGTTGAACTGCAGCAGATCGTCTTGACCATGTCTACATGCCTAAATGCATTGAGTTGCTGCCATGTGATTGGCTGATTAGAAATTTGCGTTAACGAGCAGTTGGACAGGTGTGCCTAATAAAGTGGCCGGTGAGTGTATATGGACATTGAGACGATGCCGAAAACCATGGACTGCTCCGTAAGACATCTATGTATGTGTTGTGTACTTGAACATGCAACTGTACTGTATTACTTCACCTGATAAACATATATTTAAAAAATATATCATAAGAGCAGCCTTCCTGTTGGTGTGCAACAAGCCCGCCAGTTCAGTTTGCCACTTTCTATGTTGTCACCTTCCCCAGATTTCACTTTGCTCCACGATGAGCGGCTACATCTTACTCCATATCTCCAGATTGCTCCATATCTCCAGCTTGCTCCATATCTCCAGCTTGCTGCCTGCTTTCCCCAGCTGCCAAGTCCACTTGTTAACTAGTTCCCTTGCTGCTTCATTGTCAGGAATCAGGAACACTTCATTTGTCATTTCACCTCATGTACTTGCACACATGAATTGAAACACAATGCTGTCTACCCCAGCCCACAGCAGTGCAACACAAAGACAAACACACATTCAAAACTTACAAGAACACATTTATTCAAACTAACACATATATCCAAACTAAACAAAAAATCACTGTCCAAGAGAACGAACGCCAGCCAGGATGACTGTCGGAACCGCTGGTCTGTATGGGCTAGCAGTTAGCTTAGCCTGCCCCGCTTCCACATCCTGTCAGACCGCCCTTGATGTTACCTCCTCAGGTGCAGCTCCGGGCATGGCCGCAGTTCCTGGGCCCACAGTGCAGTAGACCAAGCTCTCCCAGCCGATCCAACACCAGCTTTCCCAGCCATCAACCGAAGACAAAACTGAGACACACACAGGGACCACGGCCCAGACCGGAGCTGCGCCCGAAGAGGAAACACAGAGGGCAGTCCAACAGGACCCAGAAGCGGGGCAGGCTAAGCTAACTGCTAGCTCATGCAGACCGGCAGTTCCGACAGTCATCCTGGCTGGTGTTCTTTCTCCTGGACAGTGATTTTTTTTTTCGTTTAGTTTGGATATATATGTCAGTTTGGGTGTGTGTTCTTGTAGTTCCTTTCGGTGTGTTTTTGTCTTTGTGTTGCAGTGCTGTGGGCTGGGGGAAATTATGTTTAATTTCATTTCATATGCACAAGTGCATGAAATGAAACGACAAATAAAGTGTTTCTGATTCTGAACTGACCAATCAGCTTTTCTCCAGTGCTCAGCAAACCAATCAGCTTGCGAATGCTGAACTTTAAATGTCACAGCTAAATCTCCCAGTCTCCGTCTGCAGAACCCTGCACCGCCCAACTCCACCTCGATTCTTCTTCTTCTCCACCTCGATAAGGCCTTCATTTGTCCTGGGGCTCAAACGCCACCAGCGTCTAGACCCCAGGGGGATCCTGTCCTAATCCTCCATGGGCCTGCTTTCTGTGAACAAGGTCAGTAGGGGCGAGTTTCGATAAGCGAAGTTTGTAAGGCTAAGAAGCAGACACAGCAAAAGAAGCTCCTAGAGAACCTTTACTTATAGATATTAAGTCATCTATAACTGAAACGCTGACCAAAATGAAACCGACCAGCATGTCAGGTTCCAGCTGCTGTCTGAAAGACCGCATGGCAAATTTTGTAGAATACGTCAACGTCTGAAACGTAACTCAGGTGTTTGCTGATATTACTTGGATTTACGGTGCAAGCAACAATTGAGGAAAATGGGTTTTATTCATCAGAAGAATTTGGATTTGGATTCTGAAAACACTTCAGCTGACCGATTGTTCATTGAAGGTTATAACCTCAATAATCCAAACATTTCCCTTTTTTTCCCCTTTGGACAGGAGCATGGTTCAAGTAAAGTCTATCAGAAAACAAATTTAGTTGTTTGTAATATTTCCCCTGCCGCCCAGTGACTGCTGGGATAGGCTCCAGCATCTCCGCGACCCTGAGAGCGGGATAAGCGGTTTGGCTAATGGATGAATTCATAATATTTCCAGCAATTTTAGATACATAAAAGAGGCTGAATGTAGCCACATACACATAGCCATTCACTACATGTGTTACTGCAAGCTGTTCGTGTGTTTATGGCACACACACACACAAAAAAATATATCCAGTGACGGGGTATGTATGTAGGGTAGACCGGGGCTTCTAGTCACATGGGTAAGTTGTCACATCGTTAATATTTTCACCATCAGAGGACGCTACATAAAAGTCGAGTATTACTATTGCAGCCTGGTGATAGGATACAAAAAACTATCTCATCTCATCTCATCTTCAGCCGCTTTTCCGGGGTCGGGTCGCGGTGGTAGCAAGCTAAGTAGGGCACTCCAGACGTCCCTCTCCCCAGCAACGCCCTCCAGCGCCTCCTGGGGGATCTCAAGGCGTTCCCAGGCCGGACTGGACATGTAGTCCCTCCAGTGAGTTCTGTGTCTACCCCGGGGTCTCCTCCCAGTTGGACGCGCCCGGTAAACCTCCAAAGGAAGGTGCCCAGGAAGCATCCTGATCAGATGCCCAAACCATCTCAACTGGCTCCTTTCGATGCGAAGGAGCAGCGACTGTACTCCAAGCTCCCTCCGGATGTCCGAGCTCCTCACCCTATCTCTAAGGCTGAAGCCAGACACCCTACGGAGGGAACTCGTTTCAGCCGCTTGTATCTGCAATCTCACCCTTTCGGTCACTACCCAAAGCTCTGACTGGTAAATTGAGAGCTTTGCCTTCCGGCTCAGCTCCCTCTTCACCACAACGGTCCGGTACAACGTCCGCATTACTGCTGATGCTGCACCAATCCGCCTGTCAATCTCCTGCTCCATCCTACCCTCACTCGTGAACAAAACCCCGAGATACTTGAGAAGACAGAACCATGGCCTCAGACTTGGAGGTGCTGACTCTCATCCCGGCCATTTCACACTCAGCTGCAAACCGCCCCAGTGTGCGCTGGAGGTCGTGTTCTGATGAAACCAACAAAACCACATCATCTGCAAAGAGCAGAGATGCAATTCTGAGGTTCCCCAAACGTACACACTCCTCACCTTGGCTGTACCTTGAGATCCTGTCCATGAAAATCACAAACAGAATCGGAGACAAGGGACAACCTTGGCGGAGTCCGACACCCACCGAAAACGTGTTTGACTTTGTGCCAAGAATGCAGACACAGCTCTCACTTTGGTTATACAAGGACCGGGTGGCTTGTAGCAACTGCCCTGGTACCCCATACTCCCGCAGAACTCCCCACAGAGTGCCCTGGGGTACACGGTTGTAAGCCTTCTCCAAGTCCACAAAACACATGTAGACTGGCAAAAAAAGGGAGAAAAACTGTGTTGGGCTCTTTAACCTGGACTACTTTACCCGTCGTGGCATGAGGTAGGGCATTGTATGCATAGACCAACTCAGGGAGGTGTTCGGGCCACTGGCACTTCTTCTCAGAGGGGAGTGTGCATAACAGGTCGTGAAGTGTTCTGTTAAAACGCTCACATTGTGCATTACCCTGTAGGTGATATGGTGCTGTGCGTGTTTATTTAACCCCGTACAGTTTGCACAACTCTGCCATCACATCACTGTCAAAATTCCTCCCTTGGTCTGAATGCGACTTCTCGGGTACACCATATTTCATAAAGCACTCTTTTAACGGGATCTTTGCAGTGGTGTCTGCCTTCTGGTCCTTGTTAGGGAACGCTTTTGTAAACTTGGTGAAAACATCTGTTATGACCAACACATTCTTACGTCCATCAGACAACTGGTTCGAGGACTGTGAAGTCCACTGCAACTACTTCAAGAGGCCTGGAAGCTATGAATGCCTTCATAGGGGCCTGCACCTTAGGTCGTGGCATCTTAGATAAGATACACCGCTGACACTTTGATCCATTCCTCGATGTCATTGTACATTCCAACCCAGAAACATCTTTGTCTCAACAGGTTTAAAGTAAGCTCACGCCCCTGATGCCCCATCTCATCGTGCACACCTCTGAGCACTTGGGCTTTCAGACATGGAAGGTAGGAGCAATAGCTTGCACTTGCCAAGCTGTGTGTCATCAACAACTCGGTAAAGAAGTCCATCCCTTTCTTGAATGAACTTCCACTGCTTAATCAAAGCCTGAGCTGGTCTAGGCTGATTAGACCTTTCATGGGAATTGGGTTTTCTCTTTCTGTCCCAAAACTTTCTGAAGGCACTCAGAGTTTGATCATTGGCTTGAAAGGCATGAAGCTCTATTTTAGTATAGCCTGGTAGAGTGGGTGTATTTCCGTTGCCTCACTCGCTTCACTAGCTACCAGTGGCAGCTGGCCAATACAGGGCACTGGGGTGCTGCCCCCTTCAAATACCAAGAGATGAAAATCTGCTTAAACGTGTTAAATATAATTTTGTTGTATAATGCAAATAATTATGAAATAAAAGTGTTATTCAGTCTGTGAGTGCCTGTCAGCAGCCATTAAATATTGGTTCCAAATGGTATTTGGTTGATTCCTGTCTAAATACATATAGATTCAGATTGATTTTATTTCGAACATGCTAAAATAACAACATAAAATACACAGGCAGGAATACAAGAACAAATGGAAACAATAGTAAATATATTTTGCAAACTCTCTGTAGCCACACAAGTAATAACTGGACCATGTTGGAAAAGGGAGGGATGAAGTAAAGAATTGTTCTGGTCCTACCCCTTTCTTATACTTTATCAATCAAATCAAAACAAAACAAAACTTTCAAGACAAAACAAGTGGAAAAAAGAAAAGAAATGCCAATGCATAGAGATCAAAATAAACAAAACAGTACAAGTCAAACAAGGCACCTTACACGTCATGTATCATGTCCTGTTATTCCGGTCCACCTCTTTTCATCCATCCTATATCTATTCAAGTCTGTGAATGTTCTCATTCATCCAGGTCATGATATATCCAAAGGAATTGAATCAAGTGCAACTGGACTTGGTATATATCCGTGAAGACGTTTCGCCTCTCATCCAAGAGGCTTCCTCAGTTCGTGCCTTCCTGACTAGACCAAGCTAGTCTGACTGGCTGGTGATGAGACTCAGATATTTATCCTCTAGGAGTCGTTGTCAGAGCTATAGATGTCCATGGCTCTTTGTGTCCCGATGTTTACCAACGCCAGTCGTTATCAGAGGTATTGATATGCGTGGCTCTTTTTTCGGAACACAAAGGCAGTTTGGTGGTGTTGAAGTTACATATTAGAAGAAAAGAAAGACCTCCAACTTTTCTAAAAATATTGTTTGGAATAAAATACTAAATTGAGTTTGGGGCGTTGATGCATTCCTTGATCCATTTTATTTTAAATGTATTATTTAAGTCAATGAAGTTCAATAACTCAAATCCACCTTCGTTCCTGGACCCTGAAAGTAAATCTTTTTTTGGGTGGTGGTGCCTATTTTTCCAAGCAAAACTAGTAAGTATGCTGTTGACTTCTTTAGATGCTGAGTCCAAGACAAATAATGATAAAGCAGGGTAAACAAGTCTTGAAATACCTTCAGCCTTGGTCAAGAGGATTCTACCAAACATAGATAAATCACATTGCAGCCACATATTCATGATAGATTTTGTCTTTTGAAGTCTAGGAAGAAAGTTGAGATATTGTCTGGTTAACATACCTTTTGTCACATCAATGCCTAAATATTTGACAGCTTTTTTCACTGGAATGTTACCTATGCTTTCGTCAT
Organism: Lampris incognitus; assembly: GCF_029633865.1. NCBI lineage: Eukaryota > Metazoa > Chordata > Actinopteri > Lampriformes > Lampridae > Lampris > Lampris incognitus. Next base: position 38,464,434 of record NC_079227.1, read on the forward strand.
CTGTATCAGTAAGACTCAATATTTCACATTTTCCCAAGTTAAGATGCAATTCTGAAGCTCTAGACAATTCATTAATCAGTTGTATAGTTGGTTCAATTTGGTCTTTATTGTTCAGAAAGAGCGCTGTATCATCCGCTAGCTGGGGAATTTCTCTCTGAGATATAGATAGACCATATATATCGGGACTATTCAAAATATCTAAAGAAAGTAATTCTGCAACAATCAAAAATATAAAGGGAGAAATTGGGCAGCCCTGACACACAGATCTGTTGACAGGAAATCTTTTTGAGGTATTGGGATAAAACATTATGTTACAATTGATGTCCTTGTAAAACAATTTTACTACTGAAATGAAATTTTCATCAAAGCCAAACAAATTTAAAGCCTTATATATAAATGGGTGTTCCACTGTATCGAACACTTTATAAAGGTCAAGAAATACAATGACTGCCTGTGACTCCACATATTCCGAGTATTCAAGTAAATCTAAAACCGATCTTATGTTGTTACTTATATGACGGTTGGCCATAAAGCCTGTTTGGGTTTCATTTATAAGCTCGCCAAGATTTATTTTTAAATGTCTAGCAAGTGCAAATGATTTATAGTCGACATTCAGAAGTGTGATGGGTCTCCAGTTTTCTACCAACAGTGTATCTTTGTTAGGATTAGGTATCAGATTAATTATTCCTTGTCTCACTGTGGTTGTCATCTCTTTTTTGCCAATACATTCTTTATACATTTCCATGAGTGGGACTTCAATAATATCCCAAAAGCACAGGTAAAATTCAGTGGATAAACCGTCAATGCCCAGGGACTTTCCAGTTTTCATATGTTTCAAGGCCTCCAAAAATTCCCCAGTTGAGATGGGTTTTTCACAACTGGTTTTAAACTGTTTGGAAATGGTAGCAATACAATTTTTAATGTTATCAAAGAACTCCTCACAATGTTCTGGTTCAAAATTGGATTTATATAATTCTTTATAAAAGTATCCTAAATATTATGTTATTTCTTTGGGGTTAGTGCTGGTGTTATTTATTCTCAGTGCAGATTTTTTTTTTTACAGTTACATTTTTCCAATGCAAAAAAAATAACTAATGTTTTTTTCACCATTTTCTGACTATCTTGCCCTGGATCATATAAAGGCACCTTTAGCAGCCTCGACATATAGTCCATCTGTTTCACCCTGGAGCTGCAACAGATTTAATTTCTCGTCTTCTGAAAGATATTCTTTATTCATTGAAGTTTCCAATTTCTCCACAATTTCCTTTTCTTTTGTATTACTAGCCCTTTTAATGTCCTTGCTTCGTTTAATAGCTGATTTTCTGATCTTAAATTTGAAATATTCCCACTTTTGAGCAGTACTCATACTGTTTCCACGAAAAATATTTTGTGCCATTTGTTTAACTGAGTCTTGAAAGAGTTTGTCTCTAAGGAGGCTGTTATTTAGCATCCAATAGCCCCGTATTTTACTGTTATTTTCTTTGGAAGCAATTAGATGTATAGAGATCATCTCGCAATCTGATAAAGGTGCATAACAATGTGAAACTTTAAATATGTATTGTAAGCAACTTGTAGAGGTTAACCATAAATGTATCCCAGAATGCTGCGTTTGTCCAGCTTTAAACCAAGTAAACTCCTTGGAACTTGGGTTAAAAAACGCCATGCATCCATCACTGATCATTTCTCACTCAGATAACCTGTGGCTTTGAATTGTGAGTTTGGAGAGATTCTTTCTGGAATTCTGTCCATTAGATCATTAGCAGCATCGTTAAAATCCCCTCCTGTAATCAGATATGCATCTTTGCAAGTCCTCTATCTTTGAATCAACCTGAGTGAACACAGTTTTTGCCTGAACCACCCTATTGTGACCATGTAATTACATATTAAGAACATGGAATTATCTACTTTTACAACAGCCATAATCCATCTGCCATCTTTAGATATGACGTTTTCTAATATATCTCCTTTAAATGTATTAAGACGAAGCGCTACACCAGCTGAGTGATGAGAGGCATGAGAAAACTATGCTTGGTCCCTCCTCCACTGACCTTTCCTGAGCTTACTGTCTATATCACAGGAATGGGTTTCTTGTAGAAAAATACTATTGACGTCAGTTTTCCTAAGAAAGAGGAATATTGCTTTCCTTTTGGTACTATCTCGATTCCCCCGAACATTAAGAGAAATTGTTTTCAATGAGTTGAACTTAAAGTCAGTCATCTGAAAAGAGAAAGAAAACAAACAAACAAAAAGAACACACTGTCTGGAGAACAAGAGTGAATTTACGCCTTGAGGTAAAGTGGGCTTATGACTCCCTCAGAGAATATGTAGCAGTAACCACTTAAAGCCTTGCGCACCGTTAGTAAGAAGAAAAACCCTCGGAGCTGCAGACAGACTGCATTAACCAGCATTACAACAGTTTAACAACTAGAGCACACGCTCCTTTTAAACCAGCCTGTTGTATTTAACCACCCTTCATAGCAATAGGACTTGAGGTACGATGTAGTATGCTTGTTAATGGTGTCTTTGGTTAAATCTGCAGTGACTCATGTGTGTGTGTGTGTGTGTGTGTGTGTATATGTGTATGTATATATGTGTATGTATGTATGTATAAATATATACATATACATACATATACATATATACACACACATATATATGAGTATGTATATATGTGTATGTATGTATAAATATATACATATACATACATATACATATACACACACACATATATATGTGTATGTATGTATATATGTGTGTGTGTGTATATATACGTATATATGTAGCGTTTTTTTCCGAAACCGTCAATGGTGTTGAGTGCTCGACTAATGAGGAGCGGAATAACTTTTCTCCTGAATCCATGTTGATACAGGAAACTACCAGAGTCAAGACTCACTATCCAGATGTTGACTCACTATCCAGGGAGTCAGGTAATTACTTTATGAGACACTACAAGCCTGTTTCATGCCATAAGCAACCATCAGCTGTCATTAATCATTGAGTGTTTATTGATTGTCAATAAACTGAGTGTTTATTAGGTGATTATTGACAGCTGATGATTGTTTATGGCATGAAAGAGGCTTTTATTGTCTCATAAAGAATTTACTTGACTCACTGGATTATTTTGCTCCCTATTTGTTGAGCACTCTCCCTACCGTTGAGTGTTTTTTTAACAAAGTTCAAAGTTTTATATATTTTTATTTATTTATTATTTATTTATTTGTGTGTGTGTACACACACACACACACACACACACACACACACACACACACATATATATATATATATATATATATATATATATATATATATATAAAACACTTAATAGAGTGTTACTTCCATGTCAGAAATATTTCTCGGAGGCTGGCATCATATTGTTTAGTGGTGGAAATGAACCACACCTTTCCCCACTCTTGCCAACGCATTCCCTCAGGTCTGCTAAACCAGACTGGGGCAGCCAGAGATCAGCAGGTTAGAAGAAATGGCTTTTGTACTCATCAGAGCAATCCCTTACCTGAATCCTCAGAACAAGGCGACGTATCTCAGCACATCATTGACATTTGACCTCTGTGCAATCATCAGAAGACATTACTGGTAATGTTGTGTAACAGTGATAAAGAGAGGGATTAGCATCACAGTCATTAGACCAGGACAATGTCTGTCACATGCACTGTACCACCACTCACTGTGTGTGTGTGTGTGTTGTTTGTTGTTGGGTTTTTTTTATTCATTTGATCTCCTATCGATGATTGGTTTGTCTGTTTTTTTTTATCATATCTATTTGTCTTAATTTGATTCCACTGGTAACTGGTGAAAAACTGAATTTGAAATTGGGTTTTTATTTTAGAAACTAGTCTTGGTTTTCCCTCGAGGCCAAAAGGAGACTTGTTGCTGCCACTTTTATGTCTGTGCTGGACGATGGCCATGTTATTTATATGCATGCATCTTCACAAGGCATGGATGCTGTCCACCACAGAGCCCTGAGGTTTACCACACATTTTAAAGACCTCACTCACTAGGTCTCCTTGTTGGATGGTCTGCCTTGTCCACCTGTGGACTTCACCACTCACATGTTGTTATTTATAAGGCTATTCTTGGTTTGCTTCCTTCCTACCTATGGATCTACATCCTTCACAAAAGCACAGGAAGTTATTTTCTCCACTCCCAGGAGTTATTCTTACTATCTGTCCCAAAAGCACATACTGGATTGGGGGAAAGGGCGTTTAGGCGTGCTGCTCCATCTGCATGGGATCAGTTGCAAATGACCTGAATCCACTGCCAAGGACCGTGTGGTGGCTGCAGGCACATCAGCCTCTCCACATAAAAAGCTGTCACGTGCAGGCATCCTCCCATAATGCGACTTCAGGATCGGCCTCCACACCCACCTGAAGACCCAGAGGGATCCAGGAGGGCAGTCATACTTGACCCCGAGTGATCAGCAATGATGATAACGATGATGATGATAATGATTCCTCATCGCTTCCGGTGTGGGAAGATGGCTGCGTGAATTCACGTTTCCAGCGGCCTCAGCCAGTACCAGTGTGGGAAGATGGCAGCACAAACTTACGTTTGTGGCGGCCTCATCCGGTACCATCCATGCAGTGTCTTTGTCCACATCTAAGTTTGTGTTTTCGTTTGATGGCTGGGAGAGCTGGTGCTGGATCGGCTGGAAGAGCTTGGTCTGCTGCGTCCTGTGGGCCCAGGGACCACGGCCCTGCCTGGTGCACACTGAGGGCTAAGCTAAATGCTAGCCCATGCAGACCTGCAAGCCAACGCCTTCCTTCTTCTCCTTCCTCCTTGTACTGAGACTTATCCGCTTTCATCTCCTGCCTGATGTTGTGGATCCTGACTGCTCTTTGGTTATTCAAGTAAGGGTGTTTTGGAGCCTTTCTCCTCCTCTTCTCTGAACCGTTCTGCTGCAATGCTTACAACGATTGTTGTCATGGCTTGTACCTTCCTATCAGCCTCCCCCTTCACTGTTGGCTCCAGAATTTGGTGGACATCTTCGTCAAACTGCTTCCACAGTGAAGTCATGTCAGCTGCTGGCCATTTGATCCACCTCCTCTTAGGCTTGGTGTTAGAGGGATCAGTTTGCAACACTTGGAGGTTCTGGGCTCTATTGGGTGACTCCAGGCCCGGAACTGCGGATGGCTCTCCTCTTCGTACCAATATAAATATTAACCATTCGAGCCATATGACGTGTTGCCCCGCTTTAATAGCTTAGGTGATTAAGCTCCTATCCTGCTCAGTGACCTACATAAATATCAATTCTTGCAAACGCTCCTTCAAACACACACACACACAGACACACACAGAGTCAACTGAAATGATCATTACCATTCTAATCCATTGACCAGTCATCATTAAAGCCTGTGGCCTGGTAAATGGGAGAACACTCACGCGTTGTTAAGCAGCAGCACTATTACCATAACTTTTCCTCTGCCATTTTCTTTCTTTTTTATCAATCTCGTGTGTTATTGAAAGAAAGAAAAGCAGAGATTAAAGAGGCATATCAAGAACACACTGTTCTCTTCCAAGACGGACTGATCTTAAAAGACAGCATGAAGACGGGATGCAGAGATTAATTGAAGGAATAAATACTATTATAAAATTACAAAATAAACAGACGTTGGTTCAATTGAGAACTAAGAACTTTTTTTCTCCCCAATTGCACACGGCCAAGTACCCCACTCTTCTGACACTCTTCAGATCGCTGCTCCACCCCCTCTGCCGATCCGGGGGGGTGGGGGCTGCAGACTACCACATGCCTCCTCCAATACATGTGGAGTCGCCAGCTGCTTTTCATCTGACAGGAGTTTCACCAGGGGGACGTAGCTCATGGGAGGATCACGCTATTCCTCCCAGTTCCCCCCCCCCCGAACAGCCGCCCGACCGACCAGAGGAGGCGCTGGTGCAGAGACCAGGACACATACTCACATTCGGCTTCCCACCCACAGACTCGGCCAATAGACTGGGTGCGTAAGATGGCGCCGTTCGACTTCCAACGAAGAAGTACTTGCACAAGAACTTCCGGTCTGGTTTGTCGAGAGAAGAGATGGTTTTGTTTTACACTTGCTGTTTGCAGGACCTCCCTAAAATCACGGTCAACGATGTACATCGCATCGTGAGTGCTTCCTCGGTAGCTCAGGCGAGCAAACAAGAAAAGGGTTTTAAGATGCGTGTTTCGAGCTACATCGACAACGACGGGGATGAGTAACGGCATCATTAGAACTATGCTAGCGCTAGCTAGCTAGCTAACTTACTGTAACGTGCAAGGATAAGTAGACCCGTGGCGGACACGTTAGTCGACTGGTTAACGTTGTCGCTTGCGGTGTGGACGATACGGGTTCGCGTCCCGGCCGCGGCAGTTCCTGTGGTTACCCCGCGAATTCGCTACATTGGTGTCAGAAGTGGGATGGTGCGACCATAAGGCCATCGGAAGCGCATGCGCCCTGAGGAGTGAAGAAGCTGATATGCTGAAGCGCGAAGGAGGGGGATGGGGGTTAGTGTAACGTGCATAGGTAAGTAGCCGCGTTGACCGCTCGCTGACGCGCCTGGCCCTTCAGTCGAGCGGTCAGCGATGTCTCCCGCGGTGCGGGCGATACGAGTTCGCGCCCCGGCCGCGGCAGTTCCTGTGGTTACCTCCCGAATTTGCTACATTAGCTGGCTACCTTGCCACTATGTTTTTATTAGTCAGCTAATGTAGCTAACTTACATGTACGTTCAAAATCAGTAACGTTGCATTTTTGACTGAGGCGAATCTGTCCCTTTTTCAGTATCAAAGACAAAAGTACAGATGAATAAACGACATGAGAAATGAAATTGTACAAATCAGACGTACCTGGTGTAAAACCGAATGTCCTCATCGGAACCTGATAATGGCCTCGGGCTGAATTTGGACTGTAGCTGGACGGTCTGCAGTTGTTTCCGGAGCACTTGCATTTGTTTCCTCATTGACTCGTTGTGGGCCAGGGCGTTGTCCAGAGCGGCAGGATTCGGAGCCACGCAGTAGCCATGCTCTTGTAAACTACTAATAAGACACGTTAGCCCCTAGCTAGCTAACGAGTCTGACCCTTTAGCCGAGCGGTTAGTGATGTCGCCTTGGTGCAGTACACGTCGTATCGAATCCCGCACCGGGCAAGAAAATAAACGGTTACACTCTTCTAGGCAGCTGCTGACATCCATCTCGCTATCAGAGGAGGCCAGAGCTGGCAGAGGGGCGCCAGCAGGACGCTCCCACACACCTAGCCTGGGTGCGGGTTTGGAGTACTCATTCCACGCAAAGTGTGTGGGGACAGCTCCTTTCTTCAGCCTCCTTAACGCCCCTGTAGCTGGCACAGCGAAATCCCCCGGCTCAACATGCCCACTGCACACTTCTGTCCTCTCGGTGTGGCGGTAAATGCGTCCCTCCGAATCTTGGCTAGCCGCTTAGCTCCTCCCTCGCAGCTACCAGGGGATGAATGGGAACTTTTAAAAAGGAGAATTATAGCGCGCCGAATTCGCACACTGTGGCACGACAGCGCTCAGTGGAGCCTGATTGACACCCGAACGCCCCTTTTCGCCCTGTTTCACTCGATGTTTTTTTCGGACGACATTACGATTTCGGACGGCTGAATTAGCAGCCGACTAATGATTCAGCAGGGCGTCGGCGTCCGGCTGTACCGGAAACAAACCAACACAACCGGAAGTTCCGCAGCGCGACATTAACGGAGCGAGCCTATCGTGTCTGAAGGGACGCCCGACCAAGCCGGAAGTGACGCGGGGATTCGAACCGGCGATCCCCGTGTTGGTAGGCAATGGAATAGAGCGCTACGCTACCCGAGCCGGACGCCCCGGGAACCAAGAACTTTTGATCCTTAACGACGCCATCCGCCATGACGCGCACCTACTGCGATAATGCGACGCCTTCCCTGACAAGAAGGGTGAAATGGCCGCCGCCGCCTCAGTCTGGTGTATGTGTCTGAGACGCGGACGAGCGAAAGCCTTGAAAGGGATGCGGCGTCGGCTGCTTTTCTCCTCCGCAGGTACGGAAACACACGTTTACCAAGGCCGGCCGAGACCTGGGCCGAGGAGGGACGCGCCGCTGCTGCGCATGTCGGCTGCGGATTGTACCTGCGAGCTGTTCGCTGGTGCAAATCTTAAAGAAAGTCGGAAATCAAACCACCTGTGTGGCAGCTGACTGTCAAAAGCAGCAAAAAGGACAGAAAGACGCGGAACGTCAACGACAATTAAATGGACGAGAGAGGTTTGTGTGTGTGTGTGTGTGTGTGTGTGTGTGTGTGTGTGTGTGTGTGTGTGTGTGTGTGTGTGTGTGTGTGTGTGTGTGTGCTCTCTGTCTCAAGTTCCTCCTTAATGCATTGCTTGCTTCCTGTCTGCATTAGCAAACGTGCATAAACCCATAATATGTGAATCTGCTACTACTGCTACTACTACTACTATTACTACTACTGCTACTACTACTACTACTGCTACTGCTGCTGCTACTACTGCTACTGCTGCTGCTACTACTGCTACTACTGCTACTGCTGCTACTACTACTGCTACTACTACTGCTACTACTGCTACTGCTACTACTACTACTGCTACTACTATTACTGCTACTACTACTACTGCTACTACTACTGCTACTACTACTACTGCTACTACTACTACTACAACTGCTACTACTACTACTACTGCGTTCGGCTGCTCCCATTAGGGGTCACCACAGCGGATCATCTGTCTCCATCTCTTCCTGTCCTCTGCATCTTCCTCTGTCACACCAGCCACCAGCACGTCCTCCCTCACCACATCCATAAACCTCCTCTTTGGCCTTCCTCTTCTCCTCTTCCCTGGCAGCTCCATATTCAGCATCCTTCTCCCAATATACCCAGCATCTCTCCTCCACACATGTCCAAACTATCTCAATCTTGTGTCTCTTGCTTTGTCTCCAAACTGTCCAACCTGAGCTGTCCCTCTAATATACTCGTTCCTAATCCTGTCCTTCTTCATCACTCCCAATGAAAATCTTAGCATCTTCATCTCTGCCACCTCCAGCTCCACCTCCTGTCTTTTCATCAGTGCCACTGTCTCCAAACCATATAACATAGCTGGTCTCACTACCATCTTGTAAACCTTCCCTTTAACTCTTGCTGGTACCCTTCTGTCACACATCACTCCTGACACTCTTCTCCACCCTGCCTGCACCCTCTTCTTCACCTCTCTTCTGCACTCCCCGTTACTTTGGACAGTTGACCCCAAGTATTTAAACTCATCGACCTTCGTCACCTCCACTCCTTGCATCCTCACCATTCCACTGTCCTCCCTCTCATTCACACATAGGTATTCCGTCTTGCTCCTACTGACTTTCATTCCTCTTCTCTCCAGTGCATACCTCCACCTCTCCAGGCTCTCCTCCACCTGCTCCCTACTCTTGCTACAGATCACAATGTCAGCCGCGAACATCATCGTCCACGGAGACTCCTGCCTGATCTTGTCCGTCAACCTGTTCATCACCATTGCAAACAAGAAAGGGCTCAGAGCCGATCCTTGATGTAGTCCCACCTCCACCTTGAACCCATCTGTCATTCCAACCACATGCCTCACCACTGTCACACTGCCCTCATACATATCCTGCACCACTCCTACATACTTCTCTGCCACTCCTGACTTCCTCATACAATACCACACCTCCTCTCTCGGCACCCTGTCATATGCTTTCTCTAAATCTACAAAGACACAATGTAACTCCTTCTGGCCTTCTCTATACTTCTCCATCAACATTCTCAAAGCAAACATCACATCTGTGGTGCTCTTTCCTGGCATGAAACCATACTGCTGCTCGCTGATCGTCACCTCTCCTCCTCTTAACCTAGCTTCTATTACTCTTTCCCATATCTTCATGCTGTGGCTGATCAACTTTATACCTCTGTAGTTGTTACAGTTCTGCACATCGCCCTTGTTCTTGAAAATTGGTACCAGTATGCTTCTTCTCCACTCCTCAGGCATCCTCTCACTTTCCAAGCCTGTGTTAAACAATCTAGTTAAACTCCACTGCCATCTCTCCTAAACACCTCCATGCCTCCACAGGTATGTCATCAGGACCAGCCACCTTTCCACTCTTCATCCTCTTCATAGCTGCCCTCACTTCCTCCTTGCTAATCCACTGCACTTCCTGATTCACTATCCCCACATCATCCAACCTTCTCTCTCTCTCATTTTCTTCATTCATCAGCCCCTCAAAGTATTCCTTCCACCTTCTTAGCACACTCTCCTCGCTTGTCAGCACATTTCCATCTCTATCCTTGATCGCCCTAACCTGCTGCACATCCTTCCCAGCTCGGTCCCTCTTGTTTAGCCAGTCGGTACAAGTCCTTTTCTCCTTCCTTGGTGTCCAACCTCTCATACAACTCAATATATACATTTTGTTTAGGCTTTGTAATCTTTGTTTCACTGTAAAAACTAACAAACCCAAATGTGTTGCAGACTGAGGACAGAAGAAGACTAACTATAATGAGCAACTCCTTGGTGTCAATGTATGTAACTGGGTGACTACTGACTATAGAAAGATGTGTATATGAATACATATAGTGAGTATACACACGCATATATGATACAGGCATCTGCACATGTTAACACACATCCACATGCATTAACATATTTGTATTTGTTAATCCTTTGAGATATAGGGGTAACCCTAAAACCCAAACCCTAAACATAGTCCTGTATGTTATCCATGAAATGATTAGAACCACTGAAAACGTGATATATTCTTTGCTAGTCTTCGAAGTTAGTTTCTGAATTATGTGACGCCACAGTTTATTTAATGATCTTGCATGAAAAGGATCACATTGCTCTGTACATGCTGTGTGTGTGTGTGTGTGTGTGTGTGTGTGTGTGTGTGTTTGTTGCTAGGGAATCGATGAAAAGTCATCTGCTAGTCTAAAATACTGTGTGCAGGCTGGTCAGACGTGACTGGAGACATCACTGTACCTCGGGCTCACTGCGGAGCGTTGACAAGCCATATTGTCTCTTATTTTGAGTTTCAGTGGCAGTAACTTGCCATTATAAGTGCTACTGCGTGGTTTCGTTCTGACACCATTTTGAATGCTTGTTGTCGACTGACATAGGTCATAGCCTCATTGTTCAACCAAACGTGCAATATAACAGTAGTCTCACTTTCAACTCTTACAGTCTGACAACGGTGATGTGTCAGGATTTTACTCTTTTTTTCCCCTGTCATATTATTCATTCATTCGTTCATTATCCAAATGCACTTATCCTTACTCAGGGTTGCGGGGATGCTGGAGCCTATCCCAGCAGTCATTGGGCGGCAGGCGGGGAGACACCCTGGACAGGCCACCAGTCTATCACAGGGCCAACACACACACACACACACACACACACACACACACACACCTAGGGACAATTTAGTACGGCCAATTCACCTGACCTACATGTCTTTGGACTGTTGGGAGGAAACCAGAGCAAACCGACGCAGACACGGGGAGAACATGCAAACTCCACACAGGTGACGACCCCCAAGGTTGGACTACCCCAGGGCTCGTTATATTATGTGACATACAATAAAATGCAAGACGAACTAAAATCACATTGTGTGGGAGCCTTTAGACACCACAGAGTCTTTTGGAATGAACAGACTACAAAGGTCATTAGGCTTAAACAAATCGTGATATGAGTATCACCTGCATAGCAATGATTAATATATATATATGCAGAAAAAAAATCTCCCTCTCACCCTTTTTCGGGTGGTGTGTGTCTTCCTCAAGCTCAGGTCCTCTACTAGAGGCCTGGGAGTTTGAGAGTTCTGCACAGTATCTTAGCTGTTCCTAGGACTGTACTCTTCTGGACAGAGACCTCAGATGTTCTTCTGGGAATCTGCTGAGGCCACTCTCCCAGTTTGGGGGTCATATCCCCTAGAGCTCCTTTTGACACTGGGACTACTGTGGATTTCACCTTCTGTAGCGAATACCGTTACTGAATACAGACTGGAAGTCTTGGGGACTTCCAGTCTGTATTCAGTTACAGATATTCCTGTACACCATCTCAGCCACTTGGTCATGCCTTTCAGAGTACGCTTCCCCAGCTAGCATTTTACACCCTGCTACTAAGTGCTGGACTGTCTCAGGGGCATCTTTGCACAGCCTGCATCTTGGGTCTTGACTGGTGTGGTAGACCCCTGCCTCAATCAGACTAGTCCTGAGTGCCTGTTCTTGTGCTGCTATGATCAGAGCCTCTGCTGTCCTTCAGTCCACCCTCTTCTAGCCACTGGTAGGATTTCTCGATATCAGCTACATCTCCTATCTGTCGATGGTACATCCCATGGAGGGACTTGATCTTCCATGATACTTCCTCCTCTTCTTTCTCCCCACTCTCTGTCTGAGGTACTCACTCAGCAGTTCATCCTGGGTGGCCCTCTTTCTGATGTACTCATGGGTGTTCCTTGTTTCATCCTGGATAGTGGCTCTGACACTCACTAACCCTCAGCCCCCATCTTTTCGCTTATCGGACAGTCTCAGGCTGCTGGACTTCGGGTGGAGCCCTGCATGCATTGTGAGGAGTTTCCATGTCCTAATATCTGTGGCCTGTATCTCATCCTTTGACCAGCTTATTATTCCAGCTGGGTATCTGATAACTGGTAAGGCATACATGTTGATGGCTTGGATCTTATTCTTCTCATTTTGCTGGCTCCTCAGGACCTGCCTCACTCTCTGGAGGTATTTGGCTGTAGCTGACCTCCTTGCTGCCTCATTGTGGTTTGCATTTGCCTGTGCAATACCCAGGTACTTGTAACGGTCCTGTATGTCTGTTATCCTGCCATCTAGTAATTCAACCCCTTCAGTGCTCACCACCTTTCCTCTTTTTTCCACCATTCAACCTCACTTGTCCAGTCTGAATGACATCCCGATGTCGTCGTTGTAGATCCTGGTGAGGTGGATCAGTGTGTCAATATCTCGCTCATTTCTGGCATACAGCTGGATGTCATCCATGTATAGGATGTGGCTGATGGTAACTCCACTTTTGAAACTGTATCCATATCCACTCTTTGTGAGGATCTGACTGGGGATTCAGGCCTATGCAGAACAGCAGCGGAGACAGTGCATCACCTTGGTATATGATGGTTACCCAGGTGATTGTCTTTGAGTTGGCCTCTAGTGTTGTTTTCCACTGCTGCACTAAGTTCTTGATGAAGTGTCCTGTTGGCTTTGTATAGTGCCAAGCATGCCAGTAACCAAGTGCGGGGCATTCAGTTATAGGCTTTCTTGTAGTCAATCCAAGTGGTCCTCAAGTTGGTCTGTCTGGTCTTAGAGTCCTGGGTGACTGCTCTATCAACCAGTAACTGATGCTTTGACCCTCTGGTGTTGTTCACAATTCCTGCCCATTCAGCTTAGCTGCTATGGTGCCTGACAGGATTTCCATGTTGTGGAGAGGCAGGTTATTGGCCAGTAGTTTGAAGGTGTTGTACCCTTGTGGGGATCCTTCATGATCAGTATTGTTTTCCCCTGTGTTAACCAGTCAGGGTGAGACCCTGATGTTAGCAGCTGGTTCATCTGTGTCGCCAGATGTTCATGGAGTGCCGTTAGCTTCTGCAACCAGTAGGCATGAATCATGTCAGGGCCTGGTACAGTCCAGCTCTTCATGTTTGAGACTCGTCGTTGGATGTCAGCCATTGTGATGATGGCTGGTTCTTGTTCTGGGATATTGCTGTGGTTTGCTCTTAGGCCCACCAGCCACTAGGTATTGGTGTTGTGTGATGCCTCCTTTTCCCACATACCCTTCCAGTATTGCTCAGTCTCTGCTGTGGGTGGGTCTGATGTTTTTACCTTGTTACTCTGCAGCTGGGAGTACACTTTGGATGGTTCTTTGAGGAACAGATCATTTACTCTTTTGGCTTCTACTTCTTTAGTGTAGCTCTTCAGCCTGGTGACCAGAGCTGTGAGTCTTTGTTGGCTCTTTCCAGGGCCTCAGTTAATAATATTAATAATAATAATAACATTTATATAGCACTTTTCTAGATACCCAAAGCGCTTCACATTGAAGGGGGTAACTCATTTCACCCACCACCAGTGGCGGCTGGCCAGTACAGCGTGCTGGGGCGCTGCCCCCTTCAAATATCCATTCATTCCATCCATTATCTGAACAGCTTATCCTGCTCTCAGGGTCGCGGAGATGCTGGAGCCTATCCCAGCAGTCATTGGGCGGCAGGCGGAGAGAGATCCTGGACAGGCCGCCAGGCCATCACACAGGGCACACACACACACACACACACACACACACACACACACACATTCATACCTAGGGACAATTTAGTACGGCTGATTCACCTGACCTACATGTCTTTGGACTGTGGGAGGAAACCAGAGCACCCGGAGGAAACCCACAGACACGGGGAGAACATGCAAACTCCACACAGAGGACGACCCGAGACGACCTACAAGGTTGGACTACCCCGGGGCTCGAACCCAGGACCTTATTGCTGTGAGGCGACCGCGCCACTGCACTACCGTGCCGCCCTAATTTAGTTGTATAATGCAAATATAATGTGAATGTAATATAATGTGAGCGCCTGTCAGCAGCATTAAATATTGGTTCAAATGGTATTTGGTTGGTTCCTGTCTGAATACATGTACTTCCTGGGTGAGGGGCGCCAGCCAAACCATACCTTATGTGAGCCCTCAAACTTGTGGTGAGCAGATGACCTGAGGCTGCTGTCTGATTGGTTTCTTCAGATTTTCCAGGAGGCGCAGTTCTGTGCTGCCCCAGACGCTCCCCCTTTTATTGGCAGTGAATTGGTATTGTTTTAATGTTTTTTGATCTGCTGTGATTGGACGATTCTTGTGGTTGTCAGTCATGTTCACACCCACCACCATGCCTCGTCTCGACTCAATCATCCACCGTCTACCAACCCTGATAAAATCTATAGGCTACATTGTCCTTCTGAATAACTCTGTGACTGTATGGACATTAAAGCAGCTGTCAGGTGTGCTGCGCCAAGGTACATTGCGCCCCCCCCCCCACTGTCAGTGGCGGCTGGTGCCACGGACAGTGTGCAGCACCCACCTGAGTGATGCATGGCAGCCCTTTTGTGCCAGAAGTGCTATGTGATTAGCAGTAAGTGTCAGTGATCACCCCTTCCTGGAATCACAGCTGTAACTACGTGATACTGATAGACTCATCCTGCTGAAATGCACTACAGAGCACCACAAGAGGTCATTCCTGCCTGTGGCCATCAAACTTTACAACTCCTCCCTCAGAGTGTCACACACTCGGAGTCAGTAGTCATCGGACTGGCCCTCATTAGACTGGTCCTTGCACTTAGATTACCCTGTCGGTGTTTGTTTGATGCTGCAGCAATGCAGTATAGACGGTGTTATATGCTGGAGCATGGTGCACATACGTTTACATATTTTACTCATTTCTATTTCTTATTTTATCTTCTATTTCTGTTTTTTTCCATTTTTCTTATTTTCATTTATTTCTATTTTCTTGTTAACTTGTGCCTTGTTAGTTGTTCTTTACTAGAGCGTCAGGGTCTGTAATAGGACCCAAGTTACCGTCAGGGATGAATAAAGTATTTCTGATTCTGATTCTGAGATATATATATATATATATATATATATATATATATATATATATATATATATATATATATATATATATATATATAAAATCCAGTGAGTCAAGTAAATTCCTTGAGACAGTACAAGCCCGTTTCATGCCATAAGAGTTAGAAAAGATTTGATCCCAACAATGGGGCATCTTGTAGGTTGTAGAGTGAAGGTGATAAAGAGTTGAGCAACTCACTAGTTTCAGTAAGACTAAACACAGGTTCTGCGTCAGTGTCAAGCTGTTTTAATCTCATTTAGCACTGAGCTGTTGAGATTCGTCAGAAGGGTAGGTGGTAACAGCAGAACATTTAAACCTTTTGGAAAGTTTGTGAATAGCTGCTACCACAGCCATGGCTTATGGTCAGTAAGAGGATAATACACACTCCTCCTTCCTCGGTCTGCTGTCAGTGATCCTACAGAACTCTCCTGTTCTACCGTTTACATACGTAGGTGGGGTTTGAGTTACAGGACCACACAATGAGTCCCAGAGACCACAGGACAGAACATGAGCGTCTCAAATGTCTAAGTGATGATCTGAACAAAGGTCATGAAGTCAGCCCAGTCTAAAAGAATATTGTGATTTGCACCACTTTTTCTTTGCAAAAACCTTTTGATCCTGTTTTTTTTGCACCATTTCTTCACTTATTTTCCCCATCTCTCTTCCTCTCTGTCCATCCCAACAACTCCCCCTATGCCCTCTCTTGTTCCCTCCCTCATCATGCTCTCTCTGTCTCTCACAGCTTCATGACAGCTTCATGTGCATACAGTCAACCTCCTCTGTCAGGTGTAAAACCATCCTCTCTAGTGTACTAATGCAGGGAGTACTGACATGGGACAGCTCTCTGACTCTCGGTGTAGAACACTGCCATCACAATGAGACTGGCAGAGGACAACTTATCAGGCATGTAAAGAACTGCACTCGTTTATGTGCACGTGTCGCCCGAACGCAGTCACATACAATGACATAAACAAGCATTTGCACAAGTGTCGGCCCTCTGATGGCCTGGCGGCCTGTCCAGGGTGTCTCCCCACCTGCCACCCAATGACTACTGGGATAGGCTCCAGCATCCCTGCGACCCTGAGTAAGGACCAGCGGTTTGGATCATCCGGATGTCCGAGCTCCTCACCCTATCTCTAAGGCTGAGCCCAGACACCCTACAGAGGAAACTCATTTCAGCCGCTTGTATCCGCGACCTCACCCTTTCGGTCACTACCCAAAGCTCGTGACCATAGGTGAGGGTTGGAACAAAGATTGACTGGTAAGTTGAGAGCTTTGCCTCCCGGCTCAGCTCCCTCTCCACCACAACGGTCCCTTACAGTGTCCGCATTACTGCTGATGCTGCACCAATCTGCCTGAGCGGGAGATAAATGTATAGACATACGTATTTATTTCTAAACATTTATGTATAGACATACTTTTGCAAACATATGTGAATAATTTAATCAGTAAACAGTGAGGATTTGATTGATTGATGATTCAGTAAACAACAGCAACAAGCACTATCCTCACACCATGTACCATGTGAGCTCTTACACTGCAGTATTGCTAAGTAGCCCTGGGATCTACCCATCAGCCTTTGCTGCGCTGCCTCCAGATCCTTCACTTCCTCTCTTCCTCACTCTCAGCAATTATCGCTGACATGTTGTCGCTCGTGTCTTGTCCTGTCCAACAGAGACAAAGACCCCCTGAAATGGACAGTCTCTGTGTGACTGCTGTGAGGCTCTGCTCACTCTCATCCCGACTCTGCCGGAGGATGAAGCACAGCCGCCCCAAACTACTCTCTCATTCATCAGCTCTCCGCCACCTCCATAGGCTACTACTTCCTCTCTTCTCCCCACTGTAGCTGACCGAGTCTCTGCTTAAGTAGAAAAACTACAGATGTGGCCATTATGGCTGACGTGTTGTCGTTCCTGTCTTGTCCCATCCAGGCAGACAAAGGCCCTGGGAGATGGATGGGGGCCCTCTGTGTGTCTGAGGCGAGGCAGCCACAGCCTCACTGAGCCCACTGATGTACAGCAGAAGTCACCAGCCACATCTTCTCCATCAGGGAGACATCAGCAAAAAGCTGTAGCATGGCATTTTCATTGCAATCTTAAAAAGTTGTACCACGTGGCCTTCCTGGCATTGAGACGGTGTAAACTGTATAACTTTTGCTGTGTGTATTAGTATTGTGCATTAGTGTGTATTGTGTGTATTATCTACTGGAGCTGGCTGTAATAACAACTCCTCTTCCCATGGGAACTGTAAATATTTAAGAAATGCCTAGGTAGATAGCTATCTAGCTAGCCTAGCTAGCTTGCTAGCTAGCTAGATGGATAGATATCCAACTAGCCTAGATAGATAGATAGATAGATAGATAGATAGATAGATAGATAGATAGATAGATAGATAGATAGATAGATAGATAGATAGATAGATACTGTGTGAGCTAGTTCTTGGATACTGCGCCTGAGTTTGATTTGAAGTTATCGAGTACCTGCAGGATTGCATAAGTTCAAAACCTATATAATTTTTTTGTTTTGTTTTGTTTTAAATATCCCATTCAGGCGTGTACAAAAATGACACCCTAAATTGAAACATCCTTTCTTTTACAGTCCTCTCCTCCATGGAAGCCAGACGTTTCAAATCAATGTCAGAAACAAGTCATCATAAATCACCATTAGCAAGATCTATGCATCTGCTTGTTCTCCTCTTCTTTATTGTTACTGTCCCAACAGTAGCTTTGCAAAACATTATTTTCATGCTAGTTTGCATGAACATGCTAATTTTCAGTTTAACCACCACAGCGTCTTCATTGCAGCAGCTGTAGGTCATTGTGTGTAGACACCATTAAGCTCGATGGAGTCTGGGACTCCTGATGAGCGGTGCTGCGGGGCCTGATGGGAGCCTGGGGTTCGAGGAGAAAGGAAACGGTGGGGGTAATGGGGTATATTGTTATCTGCTTACACACGCAAATACACACAATTACACTTCTCCTCAGAGAAGACAGCCTGGATAGAGGTCGGGGGGGCAGAAGGACATGTGGTGCTACAAGCGGGGAACAGGCCCGGCTGCACTGGCTGTCGGGGGGAGATGGATAGGTGGAGGTGCTTTTTCTTCTAAGTCCTTGTGGTCGGATAAGGGTGTGTGTGTGTGTGTGTGTGTGTGTGTGTGTGTGTGTGTGTGTGTGTGTGTGTGTTATTTCTCAGTGTAAGCCTTACATCAGTTCCTCTCGCTGGTTGAACATTAACAGGAACTCTATCGCCGGCCGTGTGGACTCCATGGAAGTGGTTGGAAGTCAGTATCGAGCCTCCACACTCGTGCATCCTGAGGCCCTGCCGAGGCAGACAGGCCGGCAGGAAACAGCTGTCACCGTCTTCATCATGTACACAGAGACTCGAGGTGGAAGGTGTGTCTTGTCTTTGTTTCTTTGGGTGGAACAAGGTGGGAGTGACAACACATCAACCATAATGACCACGTCTGTACTTTTTCTGCTGGAAGAGGAAGCGGCGCATTCCCATCAGAGAGGAAAGACAGGAAGTAAAGGAGGCAGGGGAGACCTAATGAGATGATGTTGAGTTCAGCTGATCTTGCAATGTTTTTTACACATTAATGGAGCACATAATGCATACTTTACATGAGAATGTGTTGTTTCCCAGATGCAGTGAGCAGTCTGGGAGTGGGACCTGCGGGTTTTGAGACGGCATCACCCGACTGTGATTTAGCTCAGATAAAGAATAAAAAATAACCAGTTTCATCACTTTCAGCTACAAAAAGTTATTATTATCATAAACTGCATATTTCCAGAGGTGTCAACCTACCAGTCCATACAAATATCTCAGATCAGTTAGATTCAGATTACTTCTAAGTTGTACCAAATTAGAAGTAACTGAAAATTACCACATCTTATTTTTGTACTTTTTAGGCATTTCAGAGCACCTTGAACCCATCTTGTCAAGATTATGTTGCAGGTGGAGACACATTAATAAAATAATGATTTGCATGTCTGCCAACACAGGGTGTGCTAAGCTTGCAAGGGGCTTTTGCCTTGAAATAACAAAATCTGGATCTTGCTTTCCTCTGCAGCTATTTCTCTGTGTTCAGGCAGAACATTTAACCATGTATCGTAAAGCCCTCTGGGACTGCTTTGTGATTTCTGGATAGACAAATAAACTTGACTTGACTTCCTACTGGTTTCCAGTTGAAGCATGTGGTTGGACTGGGCGTCCCCCAGATGGTGTGACTCCACGTGACTCACTCCACCTCCTCTGGATAAATAAAGGTTACACAAAGCACCATTATAGTGCCCTGGGCAATTGATTGGTGATAAATTATGATCGGGGTGGGGGGTGGGGGGATATTGATCTCGGCAGAGCGCTGAGACTAAGACCAAGAACACAGACCTGACCATGAATATCTCACAGCACAAGAAACAATCAAAACGTTCTAGTTTTGCAGAATTTGTCATCCACAATAATGGCCAGATTTGCACAAAACATCCCTCAGTTAGCATAGTTTTCCACACATGAGCTTTGCTGAACACATGTACACACCCAGAATACTTAGATGGCAATATCCGTCTCTTTAAGTCAGGAGATATATGAGCCGTGGGTATTGATCCCACGGCTTTGTTGTCCGCAGGCATGACAGAGAAACAGGGACAGCTTGATCGGACCATCGATCTGAGCGTAAAGCTAAAACACAGAATTAACCAAGCAAACTGGGGTGAGGCACAGACGAATTCATTATTTTTAAACCCCTTTTCTAAATGGTGGTAATTGATACTCTTGCCTTTAAGCCGTGCACCATGCTCTTCATGGCTACCCTGCCCTGTTCTGGACTAAGCCATGCACCATGCTCTTCATGGCTACACTGCCCCATTCTGGGCTAAGCCATGCACCATTCTCTTCATGGCTACCCTGCCCTGTTCTGGACTAAGCCATGCACCATGCTCTTCATGGCTACCCTGCCCTGTTCTGGACTAAGCCATGCACCATGCTCTTCATGGCTACACTGCCCCATTCTGGACTAAGCCATGCACCATGCTCTTCATGGCTACACTGCCCCATTCTGGACTAAGCCATGCACCATGCTCTTCACGGCTACACTGCCCCATTCTGGACTAAGCCATGCACCATGCTCTTCATGGCTACACTGCCCCATTCTGGACTAAGCCATGCACCATGCTCTTCATGGCTACCCTGCCCCATCTGGACTAAGCCATGCACCATGCTCTTCATGGCTACCCTGCCTTGTTCTGGACTAAGCATGCACCATGCTCTTCATGGCTACACTGCCCCGTTCTGGACTAAGCCATGCACCATGCTCTTTATGGCTACACCGCCCCATTCTGGACTAAGCCATGCACCATGCTCTTCATGGCTACACTGCCCAATTCTGGACTAAGCCATGCACCATGCTCTTCATGGCTACACTGCCCCATTCTGGACTAAGCCATGCACAATGCTCTTCATGGCTACACTGCCCCGTTCTGGACTAAGCCATGCACCATGCTCTCCATGGCTACACTGCCCCGTTCTGGACTAAGCCATGCCCCATGCTCTTCACGGCTACACTGCCCCATTCTGGACTAAGCCATGCACCATGCTCTTCATGGCTACACTGCCCCATTCTGGACTAAGCCATGCACCATGCTCTTCACGGCTACACTGCCCCATTCTGGACTAAGCATGCACCAAGATGTGTAAAGTTCCACGTCCTTTGTGAAAACACTGTAAAGAGGAGTCCTTTCAGAAAACTTGCTAAATATGTGGGCGATATAAATACATGATGCTCATTTTGTTCTCTCCATCCAGAAACAATGACAGGTATCTTTTGGTACTGCCGGTATAGGGAAAAACTATGGCAATAAATATCAGTGTTCATTACAGGAAGAGATGGAAATGGATGATTCGCTGTGGCGCCCCCTAACAGGAGAAGCCGGAAATAGTAGGAGTGGGTTTTCATACTTGGGATAAGAATTTGAGGGAAAAAAGTGCTTTTGTGATTAACCTCATTCTCTTTCTGACAAAACGGGCTAGCAGTTAGCTTAGCCTGCCCCACTTCTGCGTCCTGTCAGACCGCCCTCTGTGTTATCGGAACTGCCAGTCTGCATGGACTAGCAGTTAGCTTAGCCTGCCCCACTCCCGTGTCCTGTCAGACCGCCCTCGGTGTGATCGGAACTGCCAGTCTGCATGGGCTAGCAGCTAGCTTGGCCTGCCCCGCTCCCGCGTCCTGTCAGACCGCCCGCGGTGTGACCGGAACTGCCGGTCTGCATGGGCTAGGAGCTAGCTTAGCCTGCCCCGCTCCCGCGTCCTGTCAGACCGCCCTCGGTGTGATCGGAACTGCCGGTCTGCATGGGCTAGCAGCTAGCTTAGCCTGCCCCGCTCCCACGTCCTGTCAGACCGCCCTCGGTGTGATCGGAACTGCCGGTCTGCATGGGCTAGCAGCTAGCCTAGCCTGCCCCGCTCCCGCGTCCTGTCAGACCGCCCTCGGTGTGATCGGAACTGCCGGTCTGCATGGGCTAGCAGCTAGCTTAGCCTGCCCCGCTCCCGCGTCCTGTCAGACCGCCCTCGGTGTGATCGGAACTGCCGGTCTGCATGGGCTAGCAGCTAGCTTAGCCTGCCCCGCTCCCGCGTGCTGTCAGACCGCCCGCAGTGTGATCGGAACTGCCGGTCTGCATGGGCTAGCAGCTAGCTTAGCCTGCCCCGCTCCCGCGTGCTGTCAGACCGCCCGCGGTGTGATCGGAACTGCCGGTCTGCATGGGCTAGCAGCTAGCTTAGCCTGCCCCGCTCCCGCGTGCTGTCAGACCGCCCGCGGTGTGATCGGAACTGCCGGTCTGCATGGGCTAGCAGCTAGCTTAGCCTGCCCCGCTCCCGCGTCCTGTCAGACCGCCCTCGGTGTGATCGGAACTGCCGGTCTGCATGGGCTAGCAGCTAAGTTAGCCTGCCCCGCTCCCACGTCCTGTCAGACCGCCCTCGGTGTGATCGGAACTGCCGGTCTGCATGGGCTAGCAGCTAGCCTAGCCTGCCCCGCTCCCGCGTCCTGTCAGACCGCCCTCGGTGTGATCGGAACTGCCGGTCTGCATGGGCTAGCAGCTAGCTTAGCCTGCCCCGCTCCCGCATCCTGTCAGACCGCCCTCGGTGTGATCGGAACTGCCGGTCTGCATGGGCTAGCAGCTAGCTTAGCCTGCCTCGCTCCCGCGTCCTGTCAGACCGCCCGCAGTGTGATCGGAACTGCCGGTCTGCATGGGCTAGCAGATAGCTTAGCCTGCCCCGCTCCCGCGTGCTGTCAGACCGCCCGCGGTGTGATCGGAACTGCCGGTCTGCATGGGCTAGCAGCTAGCTTAGCCTGCCCCGCTCCCGCGTGCTGTCAGACCGCCCGCGGTGTGATCGGAACTGCCGGTCTGCATGGGCTAGCAGCTAGCTTAGCCTGCCCCGCTCCCGCGTGCTGTCAGACCGCCCGCGGTGTGATCGGAACTGCCGGTCTGCATGGGCTAGCAGCTAGCTTAGCCTGCCCCGCTCCCGCGTCCTGTCAGACCGCCCTCGGTGTGATCGGAACTGCCGGTCTGCATGGGCTAGCAGCTAGCTTAGCCTGCCCCGCTCCCGCGTCCTGTCAGACCGCCCGTGGTGTGATCGGAACTGCCGGTCTGCATGGGCTAGCAGCTAGCTTAGCCTGCCCCGCTCCCGCGTCCTGTCAGACCGCCCTCGGTGTGATCGGAACTGCCGGTCTGCATGGTCCAGGAGTTAGCTTAGCCCACCTTATCCTGCTTTATTCAAGCAAACAGACAAAAAAACCAGGCCGCTTCCTCTTCTGGCCACTTTAATGAACATCAGCACACCTACCGCTTTAGTTCTCTAGGAGGCAACAAGCTCGGATGTTGTGGCGATGCACATCAGAGATGAGTGGTGCAGTGAAGGAGGAAGACTGAGTGGCTCCAGAACCAGCAGGGTGGATGCTGAAGTAAGGCGCACTCCTTTACTGTAAACTGAAGAAACAAAGAGAATTCGTCTCCATTTGTTGGCACAAATCAACCTCAGATTACATCGTTTACACCCTTCAGTGTGCTGCTTAATACATCACTGTCTGGCACAAGCACAACACAAAGACTCTAAACAGAGGAGGGGGTGCGGGGTCCTTGATGGTTCTCTAACAGGGTTTGGGCCTCTTTGCTGACATTAGTCAGCCGATGAGAAACCCATTCGATCTTCATCGTGTGGTGTTATATGAACTTCACCAGAGAAACGCTCCGCTCTCTCAACCAGATGAGCCTGAAACTTGAACCTTTACATTCTATTTCTTTTTAATTGAAGCGTCACGAGGCAAATTAAACAATAGCCCAGTGTAATTAAATCTCAGCGATACCCTGTTGTGGTGGTTTGAGCCCGTAATGATGTTTCGGCTGCCCTACTCTCTTCCGTTCCCTACCAATTAAACCCTGCTAAGGAGCGTGAGGAACTGCTGGATCGGGTTCTGCGTAATGCTGGTGCTGTGCGTTCCCCGCTGGCCTCCAGTGGCGAGGAAACCCAATAAATGTTATAATTGTGGCTCCGTAATCACAAGACGCAGGTGTGAGGCGATTTGTTTTTCTTTATTTGCTGTGCGGGAGGACATTTTCACAAGACAAGAAAGTTTGAGTCCCTTCAACTGCCATGAAGAGAGGATGGAGGAAGAGCGTGCTATCAATAGCAACACATTACACCAGGCTCTTCAGCACTTCCCCCAGCCCTCCTGGCTGGCGTCCGGCCTCCCGGACAGCCAGCTTCACTTGTTTATTCATTTACTTTACATATCTGTGTGTTAGTCTGGATATGTGTGTGTTAGTGTGGATATGTGTGTGTTAGTCTGGATATATGTGTGTTAGTGTGGGTATATGTGTTAGTTTGGGTATATGTGTGTTGGTCTGGATATATGTGTGTTAGTGTGGGTATATGTGTGTTAGTGTGGATATGTTTGTTAGTGTGGATATGTTTGTTAGTGTGGATATGTGTGTTAGTGTGGATATGTGTGTTAGTCTGGATATGTGTGTTAGTGTGGGTATATGTGTGTTAGTCTGGATATATGTGTGTTAGTCTGGATATATGTGTGTTAGTGTGGATATGTGTGTTAGTGTGGATATGTGTGTTAGTGTGGGTATATGTGTGTTAGTCTGGATATATGTGTGTTAGTGTGGATATGTGTGTTAGTGTGGGTATATGTGTGTTAGTCTGGATATATGTGTGTTAGTGTGGATATGTGTGTTAGTGTGGATATGTGTGTTAGTGTGGGTATATGTGTGTTAGTGTGGGTATGTGTGTTAGTGTGGGTATGTGTGTTAGTTTGGATATGTGCGTTAGTGTGGATATGTGTGTTAGTGTGGGTATGTGTGTTAGTTTGGATATATGTGTTAGTGTGGATATGTGTGTTAGTGTGGGTATGTGTGTTAGTGTGGGTATGTGTGTTAGTGTGGGTATGTGTGTTAGTTTGGATATGTGTGTTAGTGTGGGTAAGTGTGTTAGTTTGGATATACGTATGTGTTAGTCTGTATATATGTGTTGGTTTGGATATATGTGTTAGTGTGGATATGTGTGTTAGTGTGGGTATGTGTGTTAGTGTGGATATGTGTGTTAGTTTGGATATGTGTGTTAGTGTGGATATGTGTGTTAGTGTGGATATATGTGTTAGTGTGGATATGTGTGTTAGTGTGGGTATGTGTGTTAGTGTGGATATGTGTGTTAGTTTGGATATGTGTGTTAGTGTGGATATGTGTGTTAGTGTGGATATATGTGTTAGTGTGGATATATGTGTTGGTTTGGATATATGTGTTAGTGTTGATATGTGTGTTGGTTTGGATATACGTATGTGTTAGTCTGTATATATGTGTTAGTATGTGTGTTCTTGAAGTTCTTGTTGTTTTGGGATATGCGTTTTTCTCTTTGTGTTGCACTGATTTCTTTCGTTTCATATACGGGAGTACTTAAAATTAAATGACAACGTGTTCCTGATTCCTGAAAGTCCAAAACGCATAGAAAAAAAACTACCTTTTCAAAAATACCCCTGTACATGTGGACTAGGCGTTAAACCATAGTTGTTAAACTAGTTGAAAAGACCCTCCTCAAAGTAAAGCATCGTCATGTGTGTTCACCCACAGCCACTCTGTCCTGCCGCAAGGCCTCTGCACAACAGCCACTATTCCCGCCTGCTCGCCCAGAGAGTCGACGGTATGTTCAGAACAGGAAGGAATTTGCAGTCTTAAATAACAGTCTGTCTAATGATGAAGATGTACTACTCTATGATGAAGCTCTACTGCTCTATGATGAAGCTCTACTGCTCTATGATGAAGCTCTACTACTCTATGATGAAGCTCTACTGCTCTATGATGAAGCTCTACTACTCTATGATGAAGCTCTACTACTCTATGATGAAGCTCTACTGCTCTATGATGAAGCTCTACTACTCTATGATGAAGCTCTACTGCTCTATGATGAAGCTCTACTACTCTATAATGAAGCTCTACTACTCTATGATGAAGCTCTACTACTCTATAATGAAGCTCTACTACTCTATGATGAAGCTCTACTTCTCTATAATAAAGCTCTACTACTCTATAATGAAGCTCTACTACTCTATGATGAAGCTCTACTACTCTATGATGAAGCTCTACTACTCTATAATGAAGCTCTACTACTCTGTGACGAAGCTCTACTACTCCGTGATGAAGCTCTACTACTCCGTGATGAAGCTCTACTACTCTATAATGAAGCTCTACTACTCCATGATAAAGCTCTACTACTCTATGAAGCTCTACTACTCTATGATGAAGCTCTACTACTCTATGAAGCTCTACTACTCTATAATGAAGCTCTACTACTCTATGATGAAGCTCTACTGCTCTATGATGAAGCTCTACTGCTCTATGATGAAGCTCTACTACTCTATGATGAAGCTCTACTGCTCTATGATGAAGCTCTACTACTCTATGATGAAGCTCTACTACTCTATGATGAAGCTCTACTGCTCTATGATGAAGCTCTACTACTCTATGATGAAGCTCTACTGCTCTATGATGAAGCTCTACTACTCTATAATGAAGCTCTACTACTCTATGATGAAGCTCTACTACTCTATAATGAAGCTCTACTACTCTATGATGAAGCTCTACTTCTCTATAATAAAGCTCTACTACTCTATAATGAAGCTCTACTACTCTATGATGAAGCTCTACTACTCTATGATGAAGCTCTACTACTCTATAATGAAGCTCTACTACTCTGTGATGAAGCTCTACTACTCCGTGATGAAGCTCTACTACTCCGTGATGAAGCTCTACTACTCTATAATGAAGCTCTACTACTCCATGATAAAGCTCTACTACTCTATGAAGCTCTACTACTCTATGATGAAGCTCTACTACTCTATGAAGCTCTACTACTCTATAATGAAGCTCTACTACTCTATGATGAAGCTCTACTACTCTATAATGAAGCTCTACTACTCTATAATGAAGCTCCACTGCTCTATGATGAAGCTCTACTACTCTATGATGAAGCTCTAATGCTCTATGATGAAGCTCTACTACTCTATGATGAAGCTCTACTACTCTATAATGAAGCTCTACTACTCTGTGATGAAGCTCTACTACTCCGTGATGAAGCTCTACTACTCCGTGATGAAGTTCTACTACTCTATAATGAAGCTCTACTACTCCATGATAAAGCTCTACTACTCTATGAAGCTCTACTACTCTATGATGAAGCTCTACTACTCTATGAAGCTCTACTACTCTATAATGAAGCTCTACTACTCCATGATGAAGCTCTACTACTCTATGAAGCTCTACTACTCTATGATGAAGCTCTACTACTCTATGATGAAGCTCTACTACTCTATGAAGCTCTACTACTCTATGATGAAGCTCTACTACTCTATGAAGCTCTACTACTCTATAATGAAGCTCTACTACTCCATGATGAAGCTCTACTACTCTATGAAGCTCTACTACTCTATGATGAAGCTCTACTACTCTGGACACTCACCACAAAGAAATAACAACATGCATATACACCAATTGCTTAGCTAATGACTGCATGGTTATTCTATTGTAACATGCATGGATAAGTAGACCCGTTAGCCCCTGGCTAACGCTAACGGGTCAGACCCTTTACCTGAGCGGTTAGCGATGTCTCTCGCGGTGCGGGAAATACGGGTTCGTGTCCCGGCTGTGGCGGTACCCGGGCTGCCCCCCTGAATTCGCTACGGTGTTTTATACCTTGGTCACGGGGAATACTGCTTTCTGATTGGCTGGAGGGAGTGTGTTAAACTCTTTTAGTGCGCAGCTTGTAGATAATCCCTCACCTCTCCTGCTCTGTTCTATGCTGTTCTCCACATGTAGGCTTTTTGGCTGATATGACCGAGGCAGGGTGTCACGGTGGCGCAGTGGTTAGCACAGTCGCCTCACAGCAAGAAGGTTCTGGGTTCGAGCCCCGGGGTAGTCCAACCTTGGGGGTCGTCCCGGGTCGTCCTCTGTGTGCAGTTTGCGTGTTCTCTCCGTGGGTTTCCTCCGGGTGCTCCGGTTTCCTCCCACAGTCCAAAGACATGTAGGTCAGGTGAATCAGCCATCCATTCTCCGAACCGCTTATCCTGCTCTCAGGGTGGCGGGGATGCTGGAGCCTATCCCAGCAGTCACTGGGCGGCAGGCGGGGAGACACCCTGGACAGGCCGCCAGGCCATCACACACACACACCTAGGGACAACTTAGGTGACCTACATGTCTTTGGACCGTGGGAGGAAACCGGGGCCCCCGGAAGAAACCCACGCAGACACGGGGAGAACATGCAAACTCCACACAGAGGACGACCCGGGACGACCCCCAAGGTTGGACTACCCCGGGGCTCAAACCCAGGACCTTCTTGATGTGAGGCGACGACGCTAACCACTGCGCCACCGTGCCGCCCAGGTTAATCGGCTGTACTAAATTGACCCTAGCTATGAATTTGTGTGTGTGTGTGTGTGTGTGTGTGGGCCCTGTGATGGTCTGGCACCCTGTCCAGGGTGTCTCCCCGCCTGCTGCCCAATGACTGCTGGGATAGGCTCCAGCATCCCCGTGACCCTGAGAGCAGGATGAGCTGTTCGGATAATGGGTGGCTGGATGGAAGACCGAGGCGTTTGTTGAACCAGTGTCTGTACAACTGAATGACATTCAATTATAACCAATATTAGCTGCCCGAAGGTCAAGGCCCCTGTCTAATTCCCACCTACTCTGTTGTCAAGACATTAAGACACTTCCCCCTCTTTATCTACACCACACACATCAGCTTTGTGACGATATTGTCCTCCCACTCAGCCACAGTCTAATGAAAGGAGGGAGCAGGTGAGATTCCCCCACCGTGCCGCTCCTACGCTCCTTTAACACCATTAGGATGAACGTGGAGCAGGTATGGTTTCCTATCAATTTTATCCAGGAGGAAACCGAGACGCACCAGTGTCATTAGTGAAGGGAGATAATGGAATCAGTCAGTAATAAGATGTGTGTGTGTGGTGGGGGGGGGTGGGGGGGGGCACCAGACAGGGAGTTAGCAGGCCTAAATTACCATAAACTCTTCATCAGCGGCGGTTATTTACAACTTTTCGGGGCGCGAGAGAGATATTCTGGGCTTGCGTGTGTACCCCTGAGTTTGTGCGTCTGCCCCCTGGTTGGGTTTCGTGTTTGTATGTGCGTGTGTATTTATGTGTATTTATGTGTGTGTGTGTGCAGAAGTGCATGTGTGTGGCTGCGTGTCGGCGTGCTCCTCCACGCCTGCGTGCACACGTGTAATTTCCATGCTAATCGTCAGCACGTGGCCTCAGAAGTGAAGTCATTTTGGTGTCGGGGGGATTGCAGGCCACAGGTCACACATTCATCACAAGGTGTCACACGTATTGTTGTTGTTGGGGGGGGGGGGAGAGGCATCCGTGTGTGGGTGTGTGCAGGTATGGGTGCTGGCGGTTGTACGTGGCTGCAGTGTTTTGCAGAACATAAATGTTATCAGTTACCTTTGCGGCATTAATGGGAAGAGGAGGCGTCGGGGAGGAGAAGGGGGAGAAGGGGGCACGAGGAAGACGAGAGGAGAGGGGGGATGTAGGAGGAGCGGGGGGGAGGGGAGACCTAAGACAGAAACAAAGGAAGACGTGGGGTAGAGCCGGTTTTCCTGGGACACGTTAGACCACACCAGACACCCTGTCCATGATGCTGTGCTGCACCCTGCAGCTCTGTGTGACACAGAAGATGGTTGACTGGTAGAAACCAGGGGTGGCACGATACCGGATCCAGTTCCGAATCGCTCGATACGGTCTCCACGGTTCGAGACGTCCCCCGTTTCGCGAGATCGTGAGTTATTAACACTAGAACGACCGGGATTTATCTCCTACCTAAAACGACCGTGGGCGGTCAAAATGACGGCCGGTTTTTAAACCCATTATTCTGTCAAGATAAATGAGATATTGACGCATTACATGTGTTAGTATGTCTGTAAGGAAACTAACTGACACCAAGATGAACATTTTAACAACTTTTTAACACCGCAGCGGACTCCGGGAATCCGCAGACAAACCGCCGCAGCTGGGACGCGAACCCGGGTCGCTTGCACCACGGGCGACTGCGCTACCCAGTCGACTAAAAGGTCTGACTTGTTAGCTAACGGGCTAGCGAGTCTACACATCCGCGATCGTTGCAGTTTTTCAAACAATTCAAAATGGCCGCTGTCCATCCATTACCTGAGCCGCTTATCCTGCTCTCAGGGTCGCGGGCATGCTGGAGCCTATCCCGGACTCCCCGGCCGCCGGTCCATCACAGGGCCGGAGGTCCAACGCCCGCCTCGGTGGTAGTCATAGTGCGTCTGTAGCCAGACATGTTGGCAATATTACCTGAAAAACAAAACGGAAAACTAACACTGCTAATCTAACAAATGTAATGTAGCCGGTTGTTTTCTTGCCCGGTGCGGGATTCGATACGGGGTGTACTGCACCACAAGGTGACATCACTAACCGCTCGGCTAAAGGGTCAGACCCGTTAGCTTGGGGCTAACGTGTCTTATTAGGAGTTCACACTTATTTACTTTTTATACCTCTTTCAACTCCAATACGTAAACGCACCGCTGGCGTCAGGCTCCTAGCTAGCTACAGTTAGCTAGAACTGTAGCTAACATTCCCAGAGGTCGGGTCGGGTGAAACGCCGTTAAAGACGTCGGTTGTGGCCAACAGAAACGGAGAAGTTGTCACGGCACACTGCAGCTGTATGGTTGGGTAAGTCATAAAAGCAAAATTCTTCTGCCTTATAACGTCTCTGACGAAATGAACACCAACTCAAGGCGTGTTTATGCTGCGTTCGATGAGAACTCGGGGGTCGGAAATTCCGAGTTCCCGTCGGGAAAAATCAAATAAATCGACACGTGAGCTCGGAATTCCTAGTCGCGAACTCGGGCTGCTTTTCTCAACGCCCACTTCACCACACGGAATGCTATGACGTCACGTCAACATGGCTGCCCACAGTGTCAATGGTCAAATTGTAGAGGAGCTCAGGCAGGAGTCGTGACAACTTTCTCTTTCGGCTACACAACGTGCACCATTTATTCCTTCCACCATTACAACAACAACAACAAAAACCCGCGCAGCGGAAGTGCGTCACTGTAAACCCGAACCGAGGAAACAGCAGCTGTAAAGAAACGTTCCTACCAGCTCAATAAGGGGAATTATGTAGCCCCATAACCACTACAAAATAATATTAATCTTTATCAAGCTTTACAAGACTGTATGCTTTTAAAAACACCTTTAAGTTTGATTTTCAGCACGGTATGCTTTTAGATCAATAAAGATACCCTACACAATAGTTGGTTAAACATATAAAATTAAATATTAGTTGTTATTAGCGGTTTTAAAAGGTTAACCTGTCGCTAATCACAAGGTCACTAGCTTGAAAATGGTCGTTGGCAACGATAACGAGACGAAAACTCTGAACCATGAGGATATAATAAAGTATTTGATCCCAGCCTGTTGCTGACGAAAATATGACAGCATTGCTGGCGAGCTGTCACAGAGATCCTCTCCGGACTTCTTCCATATGGATGAAACGTCTCTGCAGCTTCTGGTGCTCAGCGTCGCGGGCCGCCATGTTTTTTCCCCGCCTGGTAGCTCGAACCACCCAAGGACGTCGGTAATGACGTGTTCCCACCTCCCACCTCCCACTTCCGGGCATCAACGAATGCGGCATTAACGCAACGCTTTAGTTCAGTGGCTGGCTGGCTGGCTGGCTGTGCTCGTCAGCATTATCAGATTAACTAAGGTGAAAAGCAATATCTCTGTAAATATGTATTTAATTTGTCCCTTCTTTCAGCTAATACAGATTGTCAGAATCCTGCTCCCATGTTGGAGCAGTTCTGTTTGCCATGCAAGCCGGTGTCAGACCCGGAGAGGCTGCATCCTGCATGTCAAAAAGGTCTTCAGATGCACGTGACCGCATGTCATTTACTTGTGTCTCAGCGTGAGCTGGGCATTGTCGGACTCCACTCCACCACACTTCAGTCTGAAGTTTCGGACCCATGCCTGCCGCCGTTTTTCTGTGAGCTTTTGATGATTCTTCCCTTTGTGTACGGCTACTTTCCCTTGTTTTTCTCGCGATAGGTTAGAACAGCCGTAAACAGCGCAAACCGTAGGCCTTTTCTGCGGTGCCTTCGGTGGTCGTTGCTAAACTCGCCTCAGAACACTCCTTGGCCTCCGTCTGGAAAGCGCATCCGTTCGTCACATCCGGCTTCCCACCCGCACACACGGCCAATTGCGTCTGTAGAGATGCCTAACCAAGCCGGGCAACGCACATTATAAATAGTGACATGACGCGCACGATGACGCGCAAATTACGAGCCGTCTTTATGACCGCCCATGGTCGTTTTAGGTAGATTTTATCATAACTTTTTTGTGCAGTTGATCTAAAACTTATTTTAAAGCAAATATATGCAAATTTTAGGGGCATTCGGGGAGCGGCAGGTCTGTACCCCCCCCCCCCCACAAAGTTATTAAACTTTGAAAACCCAAAACGGTCAAAACGACCGCCTTGGTCGTTCTAGTAGTTTTTAAAGTTTTAAAGAGCACTGCAGTGGTGTTTTGGTTCTTGCTTACCAAGGCAGCCACTGTGTCGTACTGAATCAAAATCGTGAGCCCTGAATTGTGAGATGTATCGAACCGCGAGGTTTGTGAATCATCCCACCCCTATTGGTTACACACACAATTACACTTGTACCACATAAAGCGTCCTATACACTGAACCCTATAGGGCGGAATCAGCCTCAGCACAATATCAGTATCAGCACACTGATGCTGCTGCTGCTGCTGCTGCTGCAGGCCGGTGCCAGCGGATCCTGCGTGTAAATGTTAACAATGGTGTGGGCACAATAGATGTGGAGAGCGCGTGGTGAGGAGCTGGGCAGATTATGTTTCTGTGATGCCCACTCAGTCACAATACGCTCTTTCATCAGGGCTCTGCAGCCCTGCATGGGCCAGATCTGCTGCTGCCTGCTGCAGCACACCGCCATGCTAGACAAAGGATAGCCCATTAAAAACAGACATTAGTAAAGGACATAGAAATATTGAATATCCATCCATCCATCATCCAAACCGCTTATCCATCTCAGGGTTGTGGGGATGCTGGAGCCTATGCCAGCAGTCATTGGGCGGCAGGTGGGGAGACACCCTGGACAGGCCGCCGATTGCCACATACCGCGATAGCATTTTAATGTGAAGTTCTATCAAAGTTTTAATTAATATAGAAAATTATGAGAACGGTGTTCATCCCTAGACACGAGAGAGGAAGGACCAGGGAGACATCATAATCAAGAAGCTATTAATTTGATTTAAAAAAACAAACAACAACAGTAACTGTAGAACCTTCTGGATAAGTGGGCATAAACATCAAGTTCGTACAAGTAAAACACAGATATCTGGGTACTTTCAGCGAGCACAGTAAAACTAATCTGTCTTTTTACCTGTTGGCATTTAAAACCCAACCTGGTGATGGGAGAAGAGGGGAAAGGAAGAAGGGAACCTCTGTGGAGGAAGACGGGAGGGGAACGGAGAAGATGGGAAGAGGCGCAGTAGAAGAAAAGAAAAGGATTTTAAAGGTGAAGACATGCTGCATTTTAAGAAAACATCGACTCAAACGAGATTGGTAGCGTGATGGTTTTTCGGGAAGAGTAGCTTTGTTTTTACTTTGTTATGCGTGCACCACAGTCTGCAGACTCACAGACAGCATGTCAGCTCCTGCTGCTCCTGCAGGTCCTGCAGCTGCTACAGCTCCTACGGCTCCTACAGCTCCTACAGCTGCTACAGCTCCTACAGCTCCTGCAGCTCCTACAGCTCCTACGGCTGCTACGGCTCCTACGGCTCCTACAGCTGCTACGGCTCCTACAGCTCCTGCAGCTCCTACAGCTCCTACGGCTCCTACAGCTGCTACGGCTCCTACGGCTCCTACGGCTGCTACGGCTCCTACGGCTCCTACGGCTGCTACGGCTCCTACGGCTCCTACGGCTGCTACGGCTCCTACGGCTCCTACGGCTGCTACGGCTCCTACAGCTGCTACAGCTCCTACGGCTCCTACAGCTGCTACAGCTCCTACGGCTCCTACGGCTGCTACGGCTCCTACGGCTCCTACGGCTCCTACGGCTGCTACGGCTCCTACGGCTCCTACGGCTCCTACAGCTGCTACGGCTCCTACGGCTCCTACGGCTGCTACGGCTCCTACAGCTCCTACAGCTCCTACAGCTGCTACAGCTCCTACAGCTCCTGCAGCTCCTACAGCTCCTACAGCTGCTACAGCTCCTACGGCTCCTACAGCTGCTACGGCTCCTACGGCTCCTACAGCTCCTGCAGCTCCTACAGCTCCTACGGCTCCTACAGCTGCTACGGCTCCTACGGCTCCTACGGCTGCTACGGCTCCTACGGCTCCTACGGCTGCTACGGCTCCTACGGCTCCTACAGCTGCTACGGCTCCTACGGCTCCTACAGCTGCTACGGCTCCTACAGCTGCTACAGCTCCTACGGCTCCTACAGCTGCTACAGCTCCTACGGCTCCTACAGCTGCTACAGTTGCTACAGCTCCTACAGCTGCTACAGCTCCTACGGCTCCTACAGCTCCTACAGTTGCTACAGCTCCTACAGCTGCTACAGCTCCTACGGCTCCTACAGCTGCTACAGCTCCTACAGTTGCTACAGCTCCTACAGTTGCTACAGCTCCTACAGCTGCTACAGCTCCTACGGCTCCTACAGCTCCTACAGTTGCTACAGCTCCTACAGCTCCTACAGTTGCTACAGCTCCTACAGCTGCTACAGCTCCTACAGCTCCTACAGCTGCTACAGCTCCTACAGCTGCTACAGCTCCTACGGCTCCTACAGCCGCTACAGCTCCTACAGTTGCTACAGCTTCTGCAGCTCGTACAGCTCCTACAGCTTCTACAGCTCCTGCAGCTCCCACAGCTCCTACAGGGCCATGTGAAGGCCGCTGCCAGGACTTTCATGTGACTTCTCATCTTGTCCTGCACATGACCACACTGTCGACATGATGTGGTGTCTGTTTGGTGAATGACAAACACATTCACGTTCTAACCTGCACCAAACGTTTAACACATCCGGCCCCGCACACCTCCACCAGCCTCACAGCAAATCACAACATCTCAGTCGCTTTAACGTGAGCCTGACAACACAATCGTTGTTAATGTTTGTTAAGTTGCATTGTGAGAATGTTTGGAAGATCCCCTCTTTGGAGATTTCGTTTAATGATTTAGTTCAATGTCAGACGACACACTAATACCTAGAGCAACACAATACAGATAGGGGTTTTCCTCCTCAACCCACGCTGCATTGATGTCTTTATCTGTGTGTGTGTGTGTGTGTGTGTGTGTGTGTGTGTGTGTGTGTGTGTGGTGTGTGTGTGGTGTACTTTTGCTGTATGGCTGACATTTAAAAATGTTATACTGTAAAACGACAACTACATTATAACAGTGGATAGCTAGACAAACAGATAGATAGCTAGATAGATCCGATCGGTCGAGAGACAGATAGATAGATAGATAGATAGATAGATAGATAGATAGATAGATAGATAGATAGATAGATAGATAGATAGATAGATAGATAGATAGATAGATAGATAGATAGATAGATAGATAGATAGATAGACAGATAGATAGATAGACAGATAGACAGATAGACAAACAGATAGATAGCTAGATAGATCCGATCGGTCGAGAGACAGATAGATAGATACACAGATAGATAGATACACAGATAGATAGATAGATAGATAGATAGATAGATAGATAGATAGATAGATAGATAGATAGATAGATAGATAGACAGACAGACAGACAGACAGACAGACAGACAGACAGACAGACAGACAGACAGATAGACAGATAGATAGATAGATAGATAGATAGATAGATAGATAGATAGATAGATAGATAGATAGATAGATAGATAGATAGATAGATAGATAGATAGATAGATAGATAGATAGATAGATAGATAGATAGATAGATAGATAGATAGATAGACAGACAGATAGATAGATAGACAGATAGACAGATAGATAGCTAGACAAACAGATAGATAGCTAGATAGATCCGATCGGTCGAGAGACAGATAGATAGATACACAGATAGATAGATACACAGATAGATAGATACACAGATAGATAGATAGATAGATAGATAGATAGATAGATAGATAGATAGATAGATAGATAGATAGATAGACAGACAGACAGACAGACAGACAGACAGACAGACAGACAGACAGACAGACAGACAGACAGACAGACAGACAGATAGACAGATAGATAGATAGATAGATAGATAGATAGATAGATAGATAGATAGATAGATAGATAGATAGATAGATAGATAGATAGATAGATAGATAGATAGATAGATAGATAGATAGATAGATAGATAGATAGATAGATTGAGAGACAGATAGACAGATAGATAGATAGATAGATAGATAGATAGATAGACAGACAGACAGACAGACAGACAGACAGACAGACAGACAGATAGATAGATAGATAGATAGATAGATAGATAGATAGATAGATAGATAGATAGATAGATAGATAGATAGATAGATAGATAGATAGATAGATAGATAGATAGATAGATAGATAGATAGATATCCAGTGGTGCCATACTAACATTGGTAGAGTTCTGGGTTTATCCGTCTTGACATAGTGATTAAATCCGAATATAAATGTTGAAATAAAGATGCGGTGAGTCCACAGCATCAGCCAGTCAGCTGCAGGGTTGGTGTCTGGTGGGCTACCAGGCTACAGTTCTCTGGTACCCAGCTGTGGAGAATGCTGACGATGACAGATATTGATGTGAATATCTGAGATCTTATCAATGGTAATAACTGATTGACTACACACTAGAATGTCCCAACCATCTGTTTTCATGAAGAAATTATCCTCCTAATTTAATGAGAAGTTTCATATTCATACTTATCGTGGCATTCATACGTCAAACTATTTATCCTCATCAGGTCTCAGACAGGATGCGGAGTTATGGCTGCAATATTGTCTCCGGCATGGTAAATAGTTGTTTTTCCCTCTCTCTCTCTCGCTCTCTCTAAAGCTCTGTCACTTTTTCTTTAATAATCTCTCTCATTCTCTTGTTTGCGCTTCTTCTTTCTCTTGCTTTGCAATTTTTTCCCCTCTCCTTCTCACTATTGGCTAGAAATATGATTCATATGGGCATTTGCATGCAATCATATTAGTTCATGACATTATCTTTATTTCCTTCATCCATATCATTTAAGTAGCGTGGGACACGTGAATTTGATTTGTGATTTCATCAACTTTGACAAATGCTTCTCCGTGAGCCCAGAAGTGAGAGGAAGTGAGAGGAAAAGTTGCTGCGGTGGGATCTCTACTGATGGCTGTCTTAAGTTTGGGATTTGCCTATAGGCGGTTTGGCTGCCCTGATGTGAAGACTACTGGACATTTACCAAGGTATATGCTGTTTGGGAGTGACGAAGAAGGACAGGATTAGGAAGGAGTATATTAGAGGGACAGCTCAGGTTGGACGGTTTGGAGACAAAGCAAGAGAGACAAGATGGAGATGGTGTGGACATGTGTGGAGGAGAGATGCTGGGTGTACTGGGAGAAGGATGCTGAATATGGAGCTGCCAGGGAAGAGGAGAAGAGGAAGGCCAAAGAGGAGGTTTATGGCTGTGGTGAGGGAGGACATGCAGGTGGCTGGTGTGACAGAGGAAGATGCAGAGGACAGGAAGAGATGGAAACAGATGATCCGCTGTGGCGCCCCCTAATGTGAACAGCCGGAAGTAGTAGTAGTAGTAGTAGTAGATATGCTGTTTAACATGGAAATTTTGGTAAATGTGAGTTGGGTTTTTGACTTTGAGGTTGGCAGAGGTCATGGCTGTTTCAAACAGTAAGTTGGGTTTGGTCACCTTCAACCTCCAGGTTTAGCCGCTCATTAGTATCCGTCTGCCTGTTGGCAACACCGTGTCGCAGAGGTTCCTCATACTGTGTGTGGTCAGTATCTTATGGAGCCAAGCTCACTTTCCTAAAGTCTAAAACTGTACACAGACTGCATTGACACAGGTGCAGAAACTCTGATTCCTGTCTATTTGTGGTACATGTCTGATGTTTTCCTTTTGTTATATGACGTGATGAATGTCAAAAATCTGCTCTTGGATTCAAGGTTTTATGATGCTTTTCTCTTCACAAGAGAGATCCAGTTTATAAGGTCATCGTGAATAACTGCACCCCATACAGAATGCTGTAGAGAACATCAGAACACATTCAATATCTAGCAGCAGTCACTGTTACATTATGATTAACTAGTCAATGTAGTGATGCTAATTTAGAACATGTAGAACACACATCTACATAACTGAATTTAAAAAAATACCCTCAAAATGGTTGTGATTAAAACAAATATCTAGGACCATCAAGCATAAGAGGGGTGGTGCAGAATTGGCTAATAAACTATCTAAGTAACAGGCAGCAGTTTGTAATGATAGGTGAACATGCATCGATATTACTTGTGATGTACCCCAGGGGTCGGTTTTAGGTCCACAACGGTTCATTCTGTACTTAAATGATATATGCAAGCTATCAAAACTATTGAAATGTGTTCTGTTTGCTGATGAGATGGATATATATTGTTCTGGTGAGAGTTTACAGCAGCTTCTGGAGGTGACCACAACAGAAACAGAATAATTAAAACGGTGGTTTGACAAAGACAAATTATCCTTAAATCTGGACAAAACAGAGTTTATGTTGTTTGGAAATCATATAATAAATACCGAAGTGAAACTAGTGATAGACAACGTCCAACTGGAAAGAGTATATAAAAATAAATTCTAGGTGTGATACTAGACCACAAGATCTGCAGTGAGATCTGTTTATTCTTGGTACACGACCTTAGGAGGAGTTTTTCTTTTTACTTTTTCTCTTATCGTTCACAGTAGGGTGAGTTTGTATTTTGCAGCACAATGTGCATTGAATGTGAACTGCACAGTCCAGTGGGAGTTGAGTTTGTAATGTACAGTGGCTGAATTAACTTAACAGCAGGTGAGTAGGGTAGGAAAAACAAGTGTGTACTTCCTCCTACTGCTTTTCCAACATGTACCAAGTAATCTGATGTGTTTGGAGATGTGTTCACTGAGTGTGATGTGTGGACTTGCTGATCACTTCACATTACTGATAATGACTTATCTGTATGTTATATCCTGCTATGTTTCATATATATATATATATATATATATATATATATACACACACACATACATATACATATATATGTATACACACATATATATATACATATATATACATATGTGTGTGTTGTTTTATTTATTTATTTATTTATATACATATGTTGTTATATTATTTATGTTGTGTTTTATGTGTGTTATGTTATACATATGATATGTTTTATATATATACGTATATATGTTATAATATATTTCTGTTTATCTACATGTTGAAAATAAATCATCATTCATTCATCCATTCATCCATTCATTCATTCATTCATTCATTGGCATGTGGCAGAGCCCTGCCGTGTCCCACGCTAACATGATGAGGAACATGAAGAAAGGCTTGATGCTGAAGTCATTAGCAGCACCAGGGGCCCTATTGTTACCCCGGATAATGTCTCCAGAGGGCACATTCATTATTCATCCTTTCTTTCTGTCTTTCTTTCTGTCTTTCTTTTTCTAAGATGCCGTAGTAGTTCAGTTTGGCGACTTCCCTTATGAATGCACCAACACATAACCGACGAGGCTGACAGGTCAGTGCATCTTACTTGTTGTGGAAGGTCTACAGTCACAAGTAGGTGGTCATCACAATGAGCGAGATGTTCCACCTCAGCTCATGATGAAGGCTCTCGGTCTGCACGTAATAAGCTTTACTTCAGCACGCGGCACTGAAATACCTCAGCCATAAGCATCATTTTACCATCAGTCCTACTAAATATCTTATAGTGTGCAAGTATGAAACACAATGCTGCCACCATAAAGCATCACGTTGGATGAACCCTTGCAGAACATTGCACGGTACGAGGCTGTGGGTGCCCGTCTTTCATGATGAACCACAGTGTAAACTTTCTAAACACTTGCCCTCTTTGGTGTCCTATCAGAGGGTGTTTCCACCACAGTGGGAGTCCCGTGTGGACTTTCCCCATGCAGACGAACACTAAAGGCCAGCCTACACACACAGCATCCCTGCCTCCGTGCCCTTTCTCCCTCCATCCAGCTGCAGCGTGTCAGCACAACAGCCTGGAGGAGGGCTGCACAACAAAGGGTGTGCATGGCTGCCTCCACACACACACACACACACACACACAACACACACACACACACACAATCAGCATGTGCCCTCAGCATGCTCAGATACACACATACTCCAATATGGACACAACCCTGGCTTTATAATTAGAATTACTAGTTAATTATATATAAAGAGGGAAACACACACATCTACACTGTGCTGGCAGCGATATCTGCATTTCCACTGAGGTGAGAGTAAGGTACGAGGGAGGAGTGTGTCTGTGTGTGTGTGTGTGTGTGTGCGTGTGACAGAAAAGAATGACACATGATAACAGGAAATGAGGGATGAAGGGAGGGAGATACAGAGAGGATCATGGAGAAAGAGAAAAGGTGTGTGTCGGTGTATAAGAATGGGCCGACTCCCACGCACACATTCTTCCCAATTATACACAAGTCAACCGGCTGACAGTT